>NC_136796.1:33085611-33205611 GCF_951216825.1 Electrona antarctica
CTTGTCATGTTACATCCAAAATGACACCAATGAATGATGTATTTCCCTGGCCGATTCTCACCAATCAAAATATGGGAACAGAAACGACACTTTGAAGTCACCCTTAAAGATGGACTGCCGTGATTTCTTTCCACCCTAAAACATGATCATCAGGTATAGGTATTATATAAGGATTTTTTTCAAAAAAGTGTACAGTATTTGTTAAAATGTCATTTTTATGTGGACATTAAGTATGCCTGGTTTGCCTGGTGGGTGGTGATCCACCTGAACTGAAGCCGCACCCACAGCTGTTGTTGTATGATAAAGGGGGAGACCAAGGGGTCTAATGAAGTACTGTCACCTCATAACCATATGAACAACTGGAAAAAATGCAAAAATCACGGCACTCCATCTTTAAAAATGATGGCACTGCAGAGCATGGTGCATCTATTACAGTCTGTTACAGGAAACATTGTTCACTGAAAAAGACCCATCATATAGTATCGAGAACTGATTTCTTTGTGCCTGAGTTCGTTATTTTATTTAATGGCTTATTGTGCTTTTCAATTTGGTGATGTGCTCGGAACAGATGGGTTTGTCTCACACACTCAACTACAAAGTAATAATCATGGTAGGATCAAACTCACATAAAGGCATACCGGTAATAAAATAGCACACAATAGTGTGTGTGTGTGTGTGTGTGTGTGTGTGTGTGTGTGTGTGTGTGTGTGTGTGTGTGTGTGTGTGTGTGTGTGTGTGTGTGTGTGTGTGTGTGTGTGTGTGTGTGTGTGTGTGTGTGTGTGTGTGTGTGTGTGTGTGTGTGTGTGTGTGTGTGTGTGTGTGTGTGCGCATGTGTCCTTGTATGAATCATAATGAATATTTCATATTTGGCATGTCTTGTCTGCAGGTAAAGCAGATGGTGCGTCCTGCCATCCCCTGCCTGTTTCAAGTGCTCCTGTATCTTGTACACACATTAGGAATGTCTGGCCCTTAGTCGTTCAGAATCTAAATGATGATGATTTTAGATGAACTTTAATGTTGTTTCATGGGTTAACGGAAGCTATCCGATTGAGGGGCTGAGGAGAATTTGTAATAACAGCAGAACTTGCAAATGCCCGTTTGCATACAAATACAGCATTTAATGTTTAATTTTTTTAAACTTTATCATATTATCAGAGTAATCTAGTAAGAGAGTGGTGACACGCTTTGATCTCGCCGCAAAGCGGGTGCCTATGGGCGATATTTCCAAACATTGCTCCTATGGCTGGAACTATCCCATTGAGATAGAATGAGCACTTCCGCATTCCATTGTTACAATGAGAGTCAACGGGAGTGTCATTACTTCATCTTTTCATGTTATTTTCATAAATGAATGCCCTATTATATACTTAATTGGATGACAGAGGGATGTCAAAATTAGTGAAATAGATGCCAAGCATTGTGAGCTTGTAGATTGGCTATTCTCTTAATTTAATTTAATTTAACAATTCTGAACATTTTTGAACATTTTCACCTGTAAATATGAAATAACATGCCTACAAGGGATGGTATAGGTGTTAAAGGAGTGGGCTGTTTGTGTGTTCTGTATTTCAGTGGTTCCCAAAGTGAGGTCCAGGGACCCCCAGGGGTCCTTGAAGGAGTTCTAGGCGGTCCCCAGGTAAATGATAGTTTGGAACCAAATTGACCCTTATGGGTCTGTAACTCTCAGAGTTAAATTAACATTGATTTTACAATATAAATTGGGGGTCCCAGAGAAAGAAATGCCATTAAATGGGGGACCGTAGACAAATGCATGTCAAACTGAGGGTCCTTGAAATTAAACAGGTTGAGAATCACTGCTAGAGCTGTAACAATCTTCTCTCATTGGGGTCCTTGGCATATCTTTTCAAATGGGGGCCCGCGAGCTAATTACTGTCAATTTGGGGGTCCTTGACATGAAAACGTTTGGGAACCACTGCTCTATTTAAAGAAAAGTGATTTTTGTTGTTGTTGTTGAGTACTATAGACTCTAGACTCTATAGTACTCAACAACAAAAAAAAGTTTCACTCAGTTTCGTCTATAGTATAGACGAATAACAGTTTAAGTCCACACTAATTATCCATAATGTATAAATGATGGATAAGAGGTCAGGACAACGAGGCCTTTTCGTGGAGGGGTCAGAATAAAATTTGGACTGTTATTCGTCTATAGTACTCAAGATTTCCACCCGACAGCAACGATAATGCTTTGCCTCCTTATTTGTTCTGTCTCTGTAAATACCATTTAAATACATTATCCTTCAAAGTAATCAAATCCTGATAAATTTTCATTTGGATTCCTATCTGGTCTTATGTGTCGGCTTGACAGTTTACAAACGCCACAGACTTATTTGTTAGACAATTTATGAGCTGTAATAAAATGCGCTTCGACAAGGCATTTAAAAAAATGTTCTCAATAAGCTGAATGGACACGGTTATTATTCACCTGAGGATGTGTTGTTATTCTGACTATAAAGCCATGCTGACAGTAGCCTCGATACCCAGGCTTTCATTTCGTCTGCGCGAAAAATGAAAATGCTGACAGCAACTCTTCATCCCCCCCCCATCACACCCAGCCATTATCTGGGGACTCTGGGGAGTGATAAAGGGATGAAAAGTTTGCATGGATCGCTCAGCTACCGTATCATCTACAACAGCTGACCAACCAGGACAGCTTACACTGAATGAAAGATTCTGTGGTTTGTTCTCCCAGTTGAGGTTAACCTCAAAGTGAAGTAAAACAATCGAAAAGTCACCTTTATGTTTTCTTGTGTTCTTACGAATACATTGTACACAACGAAGTAGCCGATGTAAAAGTATCAAATTGTCTTAGATATTTCATAAAAGCAAAGGAAAAAAGCCTTGCAAACTAATCAATGAGTGTGTTAGATTTTCATAGGTGTGTCCAGAGCCATGGTCGTGTCAATGTGCAAGCATGATAGTATTTGACACACCCAAAATCTAACATGCGTTTCTTTGGTACGCGCAGAGAAGTTAAGGGGTGACAACCGACAACTAGACCTGGATTGTGTTGAGCTTTTTTTTATGCTTGTTTTTTTTTTATATTTTTTATCCCACGATTTTGTAACCCATTTTTCACCCCTTGTGTCAATTATCTAATGTGATCCTGGGCTCTACACACCCTCCGCCAACCTAGTCCCCATATATGGCAGACATGGGGAGAGCAACGGACTTGAACTCATGCTTCCTTCATGCCCGAGTGTCCAAGTTGCTCCTTTACACCTGACCTGGTTGGACGTAGCGCGTGGAAGGAACACGTTATTCCAACCAGTTCCTTTCCCCTCCATCAGGCACCCCGGCTGGCCAGGGGGAGGCAGTTTAGAGACCAGGATTACTGCATGTTTTTTGTGAGGGTACCTACCCTAGGGGACACGGGGAGAACATGCAAACTCCACACAGAAAGGCCCTTTCGCCAACCCCGCCTCGGGTATGGGCACTGATGACGCGGAGGAGGAAACACAACGCCAGCACCCACAGCGCCCCGAGCGGGAATCGAACCCAGGTCCAGGGGGGGCCACCGTGCCCCCCTTTTTTATGCTTGTGTTGCCGTGCCCCTTATGAGCAGACCTGGAGCAGACCTGTCGGTGATCCAGGCGACAACGTCTGCGTCACACACTGCCCATCTGAAAGGACCTTTCGTTTCTACAATCTAAAAATCGAATAACCGAAAACACAAATCTAAAATCCACTATCATTTAAGAGTCTGCACGTGTATGGGATTGGTGACTTCTTGCATCTCTCAGTTCGGCATTGGGGGATCGGATGTCTAGTGTGTTTCGTTCCTTGGAGAAAATAGCCGACATACAGGCTCGCAGCACAGCACAATTATATATAGTAGGCTACTTTGTGAAACATGGACGAATCTCTGCCACAAAACATGGTCGCTAGGTGGTTTGTTAGAATTCAGTAAAAATGTTGTGGGATTTCAAGAGATGCATGGACTTTATCTGGGTCCAAAGGACCAAAACAAAACACTTTTCGTGTTCTGAGACAACTCTCTCCCCACACTGTTGGGGAATCCCGGCGGAACACAATTACAAATTTTAAATATTATTTCTGAAATTATTTTCTTTTTATTGTATAGGAAAGTTTAAAACAAGGGATATTTAGATTATTTAGACACAAACATGGGTCCCGACCTATTGTTTGTGAAAACACTGGCCTATAGGCCTAGTATACTGTTGTATTGGCCGTGTTAACCACTTAAGATATACTTTGTTGTCAGACAAATAGCGAAAATAGCCGATCTACAAGTACACAACCCATCACAATGCCTGCTAAGTCTGCTATTCTTTAATATTTTGGTCTCCCAAAATAGGGACACGATCAGAGGTTAATGTGGTGTGGTTAAACAAAAAATATTATCTTAGCCTCTGGTTTACAAGCAACACATAGTCAAAAAAGGCTGTTCAAAAATAAACTGTACAAGTAATGGCCATAAAGTGTTTCTTCTGAGTTGGTAATTTCATATTGACCCCTGGGGTAAAGTTAAATCTGTGCGTACGACCGTACGTCTTTGTACTCTGCATTAATACCTTTACACACAGTGGGAACAGAGTGATAGCTTACAGCGGTTATGTTTCCAAAGGGTTGCCATCAGTCATTCCATGGGTATATTCCATTAATCAGCCACAGGTTGCCCACACTGTCTGGAACACACAACACAGTGAAATCCACTTTGAGTACAGCAGGAGCAAATGCAAGATAGAGGAAGTTGATGGGTTCCTCTTGGGCCAGCTGATGTGGATATGCACTTTAAAAACAGCTTGTAGAACTAAGTAGGCACTCAATTGCTAGAATGACACACAAGATTTTGTGTGGACCATAAATGGTGTTCAGTCTTGCGGACATCTTGTGATAAATGGTAAAATGGTAAATGGTGCATTTATATAGCACCTTTATCCAAGGCGCTTTACATAGATTGTGCATTACATTCACCCATTCACACACACATTCATACACCGATTGCAGCGGAAGCCATGCAAGGTACCAACCAGCACATCGGGAGCAATTTGGGGTTCAGTGTCTTGCCCAAGGACACTTCGACATGTAGACAGGAGGAGCCGGGATTCGAACCGCCGACCCATGGATCATTGGACGACCTGCTCTACCTCCTGAGCCACAGCCGCCCGATGATGTGTCCATCCATCCATCCATCCATCCATCCAACCATCTTCAACCGCTTATCCGTAGTCGGGTCGCGGGGGCAACAGCTCCACCAGAGTGTTCCAAACTTCCCTCTCCAGAGCAACATTAGTGACTTCCTCCTGGGGGATCCTGAGACGTTCCAAGGCCAGTGAGTTGATGTGTTTCCTCCAAATGCGCCTTGGTCTGCCCCGGGGTAGACCAATGTGATATGTGTCCTATATATTATTCAGGCCGGGAATCAAGGCAAACTGAAGGGGCACAGTGGCCATGGCCTTCATCATGACCTCCATGAAACTCACCGTACACACACATTGAGGTAATGGGTCAAATGAATGAATGAAATGTGTGAAATATCACACAGAACCACTTGGTTATTGGCTAATAATGTAATCCTTCAAAATCATAACGGTTTTCGGAAACGCCTTGATGTTTTGGTGACCGAGGCCATGATATTCGTGTGAAGTCAAGCATTCATTCTGGAGAGCAAATACAAATGGTTACTTGCCCCCTTGAGTCCCTATTGCAGTTTGGGGAAATGCAGAAGCTCATTAGCCACTTTTTCTCTGCCGCAGGCTTTTTACCATTCGTTACTAGGCTGCATCTATATCCAACAATAGGAATGTGTTGTTGTATGACAACTGACAACTGCTACAAGGCACACAATGGTATACTGTAGAGTAGACCTAAGCACCATTACAAAACAAATACACAACATGAGAAGCACAAGTGCTAATACCTCAATTTTCCAATCCAATTCCCAACTGTGCAGGCAGTGCTTGAAAAGGGATGATCCATGTATTTGGAATTGGGGTGAGTGTGATGAGCTCCCAACTATATGGATCACACAAGACTAGTGATTCATAGATAGCCGTCATAGAGTATCCTTACAAAATATAGGCTAAATCTTTATTTCATGACACGGGAAAGGTAATTACCTCTACAATGATATTGCTTGTTAACAAGCAATGAACAAACCTTGTACTGTGACAGAATCACAGCGATGTACTCAATCAGACATCGCTGTTCTACCGACTCCGAGTAGCAGGCCTTATACTGCTCCATACACACAAGTAGGTCTAGTGATAGCTTATTTCCTTCAATAATGGTGACACCACGGAACAATGAACAGGTCTTGCACGGAGTCCACGGACAGAGTGTGTAAAAAAATACAATTAAAACAGTATCTTGTGCATTATAACTTGTCTGTTCTTGTTAAATGCATCAGAACCATAAAGTATAAGTACAAATTACCAATAAATCGACCAACCAACTCATCCGCCAGCTCCAAGCCTGTTCACCTCATTCAAAACAGCCTATTTCCAGTCTTCCCTCTGCATCCATGAACTACTGTGTGCGTGCTTGTGTGCGTGGCGTGAGATCGTGCCTGCGTCATCATGTCTACTGCGAGAACAGAGACAGGGCAGACTGTATGATGCGTATAGGCAGCCAGCCAGCCAGTCACAGATGGAGCACCACCATTCCATAGTGATATAACAATGTACCACCTATGTAGACGTACTGCGGCACGACAGCTTAGCTAACAACACTACAGAGCTGAAGAACCTGATAAATTGTGGAGGGCAGCGATCCAGGAATCCCGAGTTGGTGTTGGCTAGACCTCACTCTCACAGCAACTAACTAACTAACTAACTAACTAACAACGGAATAAACATAGTCTCTGCAACAGGGACGAATGGTCAGTTGGATTGGTCACGGTCAGAGTGAGACAACCATTGGTCAGAGAGAGGAAACATTCAAAACGCCAATTTCCATGTAAAATTTGCCTGCATGAATTGTAAACCCTGAATAATTTATTAATACGTTTATTTAAAAAGCAAAACATGACAGGGATTTACTTCAAATGCATGTCCTTACACTCACATGGCCCATATAGTTCTCTGCATAACTGGCTGGGTCACAGGGTGTCCCATTATGTTATTATTTGGACACCAATGGCGCTCTGGACAAATTACATGTCAGAGCATAAAACAGAAACGTCACCTGCAGGCGTGTAGTGTAGTGTTAATTATCAGCCTGTGATAAGACAAGGTGATTTAAATTGACATTGCTTACTTGAGACAAAACACAATCTTCACTACTGGGCATTTGAGGAGCTGTCATACTTTGTCGCATGACACTGTTGTGCCCCAAAGATAGCCGACCTACAAGCTCACAGTAGGTCGGCTATCTTGGTAAAGTATTATGTAAAGTAGTATTATCACAGTACCAGGTATGTACGTGAAGCTGAGAAAATAGGAGGTCTTTGTGAAAATAGTTTCACATGCAGGTGGGGCATAAGGGAAAGCAGAGCATTTGGGAAGTAGATTATTGAACTATCAATAATTTACCAAGATTATTGGTAGCCAAACTGAGCTCACTGAGGCCAAGACTATTCCACTCAAAATCAGATAAATATCTTTATACATGTATTTTCCTTTTAGGCAAACAATGTATTGCTCAATTCTTGACTAAATAACAATTCCAAATTGCTTAATTACCTGCAGTAGCTACTAAAATACAGTAAATACTAACTATAAACCAACTTGAGTAAACGGCAATTTAAATCTTTCTGCCTATCTGAAGTATTTAGGAATAATATTATCACGAAACGTGGTTAAGTAGTCTTTCAGAGCAAGAACCAAACTGATTAACATGACCTCCACATCAACCACATATTATAAACCAATTAAAGGTTTCTTATGCTGGTGAATACAAAGTCATTAGATGGTGCTGCTTTGGTCCAAAAAGGGGGAAAACATCTATAATCATAAACGTGTTTTTTATACCTTAACCTTTTGAAGAGTGCCATGGAATAATTTCCCTTTAAAAAAAAGCATAAACCAATTACAGATTGTTGACTTTAAAAGTCCCTGCAGCAAAAAAGGAAAAAAGAAAGAGCTAATTAGCTAACTAGTTAGCAAAAAGAATTAGCCGTTATCTGGATGGACTGGCTTGAATCCCCCTAGCCAAATTCGTACTATAGCGGGATAATTGTATTCCTTCATCCTGTGGATACACCCTAGTTATAGCCTACTGTATCTTGAAAAATGCCTACACATGATTGATGTGCTAGGCCCACATCTACGCCCCTCAGGGCCATGGTGCTACACCAAATCAAAGGGCCTCCCTCAACATTAATCGGTCAATAATGGGTGCGTTCGCGCGCCACACACTGATATTGGACCTAAATAAACAGACATTATGACTAATCATCTCATAGTCACTATATGTATAGTATATCGTAACACATGAGCAACAAAATGTAGGCATATACAGGGTGTATTGTTAAAAAATAACGTATGGGCTTAAGCAAATAAGCACCACTAAATTCCAATGTTAATCCGGCCCTGCATGACCTTTGTGTTCTAGCATTGATAACCTTTCCTTTCCTACTGAGCATGACCTTGTGGTTCACACTGTACGCACACGGCTGTGTGAGCTATGCTATGATTGGTCTATTTTTGTGGGGACAGAGATATACACACATAAATCGAGATAGAGACGACACACACAACCCACATGCCTAGGCCCCTTTGGGGCCGAGCCATAAAAATAACTTCATCTCCACATTCATATGGAATTCTAAGCAGTGCCTACTACTGTATACAGAGTTTAATGAAATACAGAGATAGATGGAGACAAATAATGTGCTTGCACCGGCCAGCAGAACCACGCACTTGGCTGGAAAATGAAGGTTGTCTCAGTCTAAACATCTTAAACTAGTGGAAGATTACCTACAGTATCTATCTATAAATGCACCATGTCTCTGTGTCTGTACTGTACATGTACGGCTGTAATGCACGTAACTCGAGAACCGTTCGCCCCACCGACTTCAAATTCGACACACGCGTTCCACACCCCCACAGGAAGTGCAGTGCCCGGTGTCAAGTCGGTCGAACCCACAGTTGTCCACAACGGGCTCTGGACAGGGCCCCTGACCATGGTCCATATATGGAGCTGGCCTGTTCTGACATCACAATACTCCATATTTGGGCATGCCTGACACAGAACTCCATTCATAGGCATAAAGGGACACAGAGGATAATATACAGACTGTGCTCTACAGCCGGGAACCCGTCTAGTTACTTAAATGAAGAGAACACCCCACAATAACAGCATTTTGGGATGCACTTAGAGGCATGGAGAAGTTGTGACATTGACAAAATGTTGGAATGACTTACAAGAAAAATGGGATATTATAAGCAGTGAGATCTGCTAAGGCATTTTAGGCAAGTTAGTTTCACTCACAAATTAAATAAATGAGAAAAAAATTTAGCCACATGAACCATAGCATCCCTATGGGAGAACATGGGTGAAAATGTGCAGCCATGAGCTTGTTGATCTGCTCATTTTCACCCCTATATAGTGTTGAGCGGAAACAGGAGGGGGCCTAGTATAGAGACCTGGGGGACTAATGAGACAAATGAGGATAGTGGTTAATTATGTATGGTTTTCTGAATGAGAAACGCTAAGGACCATCTGCAAGAGAAATGTGTGGTGAAGATGAATGGAGGAGAATCTCAAAACTCTGTTTCATGCAACACTGATGAAACTGGCGATCATACGCCAGTATGATCGTATCAAAACGGTAACCGGAGAACTTGCCGGTTTTCCGACTCGCCAACCATGTTTTTGTTTCATCCACAGGAATACACTACACTGTGCTACAGTAAACAACAAGTCATGGCACACAGATGTAAATAGAATATTATTTTAACATTAAATAAGAACATGAGGTAGCTCTCTTCATACATAGTGCTTAGTGCACCATTGAGAACATTGTGCTTAATATTGAGGTAGGGTAAGGGGTTCAATCCCAGTACCCTAGCGATGTAGTTTTTTGACGTAGTTGTTCTTCCATTCGGGGGACACCCCTCATTACTTGAGCCCTTTCACAGCGTGAGATTTGAGTGTTAAATGTCGGAATGACTTGCACCCATTAAACAACGAAGATGTTCTGAAAACACAACAATAAACCAACAAATACCAACAAAACCAATAAATATATGGAGCCGTTTAATCGTCGTCATTATGCCATGTTTACCGATAGACTGAACTGAACTCACCCACAGCAATGGTGGGGAAGTCATGGGGGCAAACATTGCAAAGTACCTGTGCTGTGCTGCAGCAGCCATGTGGAAACAGGGGGACTTCAGAGAGATAGGGAGAGGGGGAGATGAGGGCCGCTCTGACCACGTTCTAGACAGACACAATATATCCCATGTTGTGTTTATAACGAACTAAAGAGGCTTACATCCCCACTCAAAATTCACACCTGCCTGGTCGGGCAACACGGTAGCGAACCTCGCCCGACCATTTTATTTACCTGCCCCGGGCAGTCGGGCAAGCATAAGGCCTGGAAGGTAACTGAATTCGATAGGCAACTAACTGTGCTGTAACGCGACATACCCAGATGTGTGTCGCCAACGTTGCACAATGCGCAGTGAGGGGGAATATCCGCACTCTCTTAATAAAGTGTGAGTTTCTTTATTTCATGAAATCACATGCAGCAGCAGTGCACCTAAACAAACGCGTTTCGGCACGCAGGCCTTCCTCAGCGTTTCGGTTTTGTTGTTCCATATTTGTAGAAGAACAGGACCACTTATGACTGAGGTCACCCCCTCAGTTGATCTAGTTTTCAAAACCTACAATCAGATTTTCACATCTTAAACTGCTATTAAATCCTGGGAAAACAAAATTCATGGTATTTTCTAGAAAACCAAATGCCACCCAAACAATCTTTAACATAACAACTAGAGAGAGGACTCCTATTGAAAGAGTCTCAAACTATAAATATCTGGACATATGGATAGACGACAAACTAGCATTTAAAGCCCACTGCCCACATTTAACTCATCACTAAACTGAAACCAAAACTAGCACTCCTATATCGAAACAAAGCTTGCTTTAATTCAAACAATAGGAAGCAGTTGATTCAAAGCACAATTTTATCAGTTATCGACTATGGCGATGTTATCTACATGCATAGTAGTCCGTAGTCATTAAAACCACTCGACACAATCTACCACTCTGCCCTCCGGTTCCTCACCCATCACTGTAGGCTTATATGAAAAGGTTGGTTGGCCTTCATTGGCTAAGAGACGAGAACAGCACTGCACAGTTTTTTATCTACAAAGCCCAACAACACAAATCTGAACTTGTGGATACAAAACACAAATGTGAACCTGTGAGTTCACTCACGAGTTGCAAATCGGAACTTGTGAGTTACAAATCTGTAATACTGTGAGACTTTTGAGACTGTCTAACTCCATAACATCATACCCGCTCCCAAAACTATCTTATTTTAGAAATCCCCAATGTGAATTCCAAATTGGGTAAAACAGCCTTTCATTACTATGCACCGAACATGTGGAACTGTCTACAATCAATCTTAAAACTGAATAACTTGATTTCACTTGAACGTTTTAAAAGACTTGTAAGGATCCATTTGAGATCTACGTAGCTGTACTTGTTCACTCTGAATTGTTTCTTATCCTGTAATGTATTTGTGTTTGTATGTTATGTGTACTGTAATCAGGGCGTTATTGGAAAAGAGATCAAGCTTGCTCTCAACTGACTTCCCTGAATAAATAAAAGGTTAAAGATATTGTTATTGACTATTATAAATATTATATTGAATTAAAAATATCCACAGGTTGACAAACTAGACATACGGCAGCAGGCAGCTAATGTTCTGCACACCCGTGGCCGTGGGTGACTCATGGTCAATGAAGCATATAGTAGGGTTTAAGTGGTTAAGGGAGTACTAATACCCTTGAACCAAAGAAACATTTCTGAATTTCAAGGAAAGTTCCTGCAGACAGCAATATTGTTCTTGACACACGAGACTTAAATTCAAATTACATGGTCTGTTCTCCTGTCAGTCTTTCAATGCACTAAGGTATCTCTGAGTCCAAAAGACGATTATCTAGAGATGATAATGAGTTTCTTCTGAGCAATGACGTGAAACGAAATGAAAATTCAGGCTCAGTGTCAGGCTAAGACTTTTCTGGTTACTGTTCTCTTTTTTGTGTTTCTAGACTTTCATGGTGGCGTGGGATACGGTCTCTGTGGTCTTCATTTGTGTCTTTAGTTTAGTCATAACTTCAGGGACTATAGGAGGGAGAACTGGAGAGAGAAGAGAAGAGAATGAGCTAGAGGGGAAATGGGAAATGGAGAGAGATGCTTCTAATTAGGGATGTAAGAAATAATATCAGATGCACTTCAAATATTTCTCGCTATACATCTCACCCATAATATACAATATTGAAGTTACAGAGTACATTTATGGCTAATCGCATAACACACATAACAGAATTATGCATTGTATTGCTGTTCCATGACACAGGCATTGCCACAATGATTACAGCTCCATTGCAGCTGTACCGGCTATTTATCTAATACGTTTTAACTGTGACAATAAAACACAACCTTGAACCTTGATCTCTCTCTTTGCACAAATGTGTCTGATATTTTCTGCTAAAAGAGGTCTCTCATCACTTGCACAACAGATGGTGATTCTATATTTGGTGCTATACACCTGCTGTTGTCTCTACTGGCACAATTAAGTAAGTCAGGGTGCGGGTGTCTATTCCCGTTTCAATGTGCTAGACCTCTGGGAGATGAAATGCTGAGGTGGAGCGCAACACCTACCACCAGTACTTACCGCACAACATCAAGCTGTGTTACTCATTCTCTGAGTTGGTGGTCCCCGAGCCCCGGGATCACAACATCAACCTGTGTTACTCATTCTCTGAGTTGGTGGTCCCCGGGCCCCGGGATCACAACATCAACCTGTGTTACTCATTCTCTGAGTTGGTGGTCCCCGGGCCCCGGGATCACAACATCAACCTGTGTTACTCATTCTCTGAGTTGGTGGTCCCCGGGCCCCGGGATCACAACATCAACCTGTGTTACTCATACGCTGAGTTGGTGGTCCCCGGGCCCCGGGATCACAACATCAAGCTGTGTTACTCATACGCTGAGTTGGTGGTCCCCGGGCCCCGGGATCACAACATCAACCTGTGTTACTCATTCTCTGAGTTGGTGGTCCCCGGGCCCCGGGATCACAACATCAACCTGTGTTACTCATACGCTGAGTTGGTGGTCCCCGGGGCCCCGGGATCACAACATCAACCTGTGTTACTCATTCTCTGAGTTGGTGGTCCCCGGGCCCCGGGATCACAACATCAACCTGTGTTACTCATTCTCTGAGTTGGTGGTCCCCGGGCCCCGGGATCACAACATCAAGCTGTGTTACTCATACGCTGAGTTGGTGGTCCCCGGGCCCCGGGATCACAACATCAACCTGTGTTACTCATACGCTGAGTTGGTGGTGCCCGAGCCCCGGGATCACAACATCAACCTGTGTTACTCATACGCTGAGTTGGTGGTCCCCGGGCCCCGGGATCACAACATCAACCTGTGTTACTCATACGCTGAGTTGGTGGTCCCCGGGCCCCGGGATCACAACATCAACCTGTGTTACTCATACGCTGAGTTGGTGGTGCCCGGGCCCCGGGATCACAACATCAAGCTGTGTTACTCATAGCGTGAATTCAGTTTGTGTCCGAGCATAGGCATGGTAACGCCCCGCCTGCGATTGGCTGTGATTGGCCTACCGACACTGCCCGTCTTGACTGTCCTCCGAGGTGGATATGCTGGATAGTCTGATGCGAGGTTACACCATGGTGGGAAATAAATAAGTAGTATGGAATGATACAAGAGAACTTATTTTTGTAGAAGAGGCAAACTAATATTGTTTATGCCGTTTGCTTTGATGGAATAATTGATTGAACATGCACGCCATAATATGATTTGATTTGGGTGTGTTCTAAAATAAAGTGTTTGTGTTGATTATTGTGTAATGTGTAAACTTGAAACATTATTGTAGCCTACTATAAAAAGGTCTATTTTCCCTTCATCTTTATCCTTAGAATACACTTTATTTAGAATACACCCAAATCAAATCGTAGTACACGTGTTCAATCAATTATTCAATCAAAGCAAACGGCATAAACAATATTAGTTTGCCTCTCCTACAAAAATGTGTTACAAGGCTGCATTCTGTCGCACGTGTCAAGCTGTCATTCTCTTGTAGCCTATTATTTATTTCTCAATCTCACCACGGAGTAACCTCGCGTCTCGGAGGACAGTCAAGACGGGCAGTGTCAGTAGACCAATCGGATCGAACCCATGACCTTGCGGTTGAAAGGCGAGTGCTCTACAGACTCTACGGACTAGCACAATTAAGTTTGTTTCTTTGTTTCCCTCTATTCTCTACTCTTGTGACTAGTTTTAAAACAGCAAAAATGTTT
The DNA here is from genome assembly GCF_951216825.1 of Electrona antarctica. Taxonomy (NCBI): domain Eukaryota; kingdom Metazoa; phylum Chordata; class Actinopteri; order Myctophiformes; family Myctophidae; genus Electrona; species Electrona antarctica. The sequence continues at coordinate 33,100,095 of NC_136796.1, forward strand.
GGAACTTCACACTCGTGTGAAGTGAGGGGTGCTCTTATCATCATACATCACATTCCGTGCTCAGCCAATCAAATCATCACAAATGTTATTCCGGCCAATCACTTTTGGCATCTTCACTTTTCTGCCCTCACCTCTATCCTCAATATGTATGTACTTTTCTCAGCCATTCAAATCATCGCTGTGGGGTGATCAGCCAATCAAATCATCGTATTTGTGTTCACACAAACAAACAAAGATGGGCATAGGAGGCCCTCAAAAAGAACTCCACCCACTGTTTTACACCTGTAATCTTGTGATGTGAAAATTAACTTTAAGTTGAAGAAGTAGGGGGCACATCAGACAAAGGTATGTACTGTAAGTGCTGTTAACCATATACTTCATTGACGAGGGCGCCAGGGGTCTGTACTCTGTACAAAGACAATCCACAAGCTCACGACACGTTGCGTTGAAAAGGGATGCTAGGGTTCATGTGTTTATGTGTTATGTTAACTACATTAAGCAATAAGCACACAATTAAGTACACAAGGCTCAGTGGCATTTGAAGATGATTCCCTCTCTGACATTTACATTGACCAATTATTAACATTTAAACAATACCCTTCCCAATCTTTTTGTCATCAGCGTTTATTCTCACAGTATCTCTGTGAAAGAGCTCATTGTATAAGGGTGTTCTAATGTAGTATTTCACACATAAGCAGCAGGATCATTGACGTTTTTAATGCCATTCATTTTTAATGTCTAATGCTTCAATATTTGATGTGCCGGGAGGCTTCGCGGATATTATTGCATCAGCTGCCACATAGTCTTTGTAGTCTGAGGGAAAACGTAATCAGAGGATACAGCTATATCTCAATTAGAGAGAGAGAGAGCAGGTGTGTGTGTGTGTGTGTGTGTGTGTGTGTGTGTGTGTGCGCGTGTGTGCGTGTGCGTGCCTGCCTGCCTGCGTGCGTGCGTGCGTGCGTGCGTGCGTGCGTGCGTGCGTGCGTGCGTGCGGCCATATTTGTGCTTTTTGCAGAATATTAGATTCTGCATTGCTAAGATGAACAAGAGTGGAAATTGATGAAATGGTCTTTCTTCTGTGTTTGTATCACACTGACTCCACGCTGTCAAATCAGTCAGTCTAATCAGGTTATCAGCTGCCAACAATCTATTTCAAATGGTTCTTTTCATTAGTTGACCACGGTAGAATGGAAATCAATTTTTATAACCTAACAAAATATATTTTACAAATGTTTATCAATATAGGGATACACACATCTCGTTGCCAAATAATGCAACGCCTGGTTGATTATAAATGACTAACTGGCTTTATGCCAGATACACTTATCGATCAGCAATTCATTCCGCCAATAGCGCTGTGTTTGCCTCCCTCAATTAATATCGACCAAATCATTATCCTGGCAGATGTTGTGACTTGAACCCGGCCCTTTATCTCACTATCAGATTACTTTTAAATGTTATGCACACATCAAGTCCGCTAGCTCCGTGTGCTGTTTGTCTTGTGTGCTGCAGATGAGAGGCCTTTGGGACATTACAACCTGGGGATCCGTCACCAGTACCAGGCCGCGATTAATTATTTTTTGATGCACTTTAACACAGGGCCCTCAGCTGTCATCACAGCAAATCAGGGCCTTTGTTATCCCACTCAAACAGAAAGCTCAATGAGAGAGGGAGAAGCAGAGAGAGTGAAAGCAGATAAGGGAAGACCGGAGATGGTGAGATATTTAATTAAAGGTATATTCAGTGATTTCACTTAATTCAAATATCACTTTTTTTTGTTTTGTTGTGATAATCCTCCTAGAGTGTGCTGGCCATATAAGGAGTTCCTCCCTCCCCAGTTAACCCCTGGGGGTAAAAAAAACGTAGGTTTCGTTTTTGGCTAGGTGGCCCAGCCTTCATCCAATCAGGATAGAGGGGCCTTCTGCCAATTATGATCGAGCGGGGGCGGGCCTTGGTGTGTGTGTTGTTGGTCCGTCACGTGTCCCCCCACTGTAGTGAGTGCATGTGCACATCTTGTTACCAGGGTGGACCGGGGGGTTTTCCAAATCACCCAAATCACTGAATGCTCCTTTAAAAAGATATCCATTTTAATAAAATACCGGTAATAGATTTTCAAAAATAGTAAAAATAGACGATGCACGTGTGTGCTGTGTACCTGCATGTGTTTGTGTGGTACAGTATGTGTGAGAAACCCATTCTATAATTAAGTCATTTTTGATCTATGGGTTCACACAAGACGTAGTTCTGCCCCCTGGCTGTTTGCTTTTGTGACACTAGCAGCCATAGTCACTGGAGACAGCAGAGAGACAAGAGAAAGAAAGGGGAAAGAGAAAGAGAAAGAAGGGGGGCGAAATGGGATAAGAAGAGAAAGAATAAGATTTCATATTGGTATTAGCATACTGGTTACGCTTGGCTGAATTTCAGAACATTGATGCAACAAGGAAGAGAGACCTGTACACTGGCGTGCTAAGCTGTACCAACACACAGCCCCCTCCCCCCCCCCCCCCCCCCATCTCCCAGAGAGACTGGAGGCTTTTCCTGAAGCAAGACATGCTCAGAAAAGCCAATAAATGTGTTGAATATTTATAATGAAAATATGTGGATGTTCCTCGCAAACAAGAAAGAGTGTAATTACGGTTGAGCAAGTTGCGGTTGGGCCTCCTCCTCACGGAAGACACAGTCTGGGGCGCCAACCCATACTGCTCCCGGGTGCCGTCTACATTCCGGCTGTCACCCGTCTCTCCAGTGGTCACTGGTCACTAGACTACCGGTTGTCAACCGGTTGTCAAATCTTTGCTTCTGAGGGGTTCCTGGAACAACATAATTTCAGATGGGGGTCAGCGGCCAATTACATATAATTTTTGGGGTCCTTGACATGAAATATTGAGCACCACTGATATAGAAACATAGGTAATTCAGAAAACGTTAGAAGACATTTTTAAAATTTCGACGTCAGGCCTAAATGGGTTAAGAACAAGGTAATACATCAAATACATGGAAAGAGTCATCAAGAAGCAAGCTATATAAGAACCTAATATCTGTCTAACAGTAGATTATCTGTACAGTGAAGCTATGAGTACTTTTATTTGTAACAGAGTGAGTCTGCAGTTCTGATTGCAATGGGAAGTTCATTCCATAGTTTTGTAGCCAGAAGGGAGAAGAGTCTGGGACATGTGAATGTTCTGCCAGCCTCCCTGCGTTGGCTGATCTGAGCGCACGAGACGGTTTGTATGGTCCGATCAGACTTTGAAGATAAGGGGGTGCCCACCGCTAACACTGATGCTCCATGACCCTGATGCTATAGACAAGAGGGTATGGAGGGCAGCGATTCAGGAAATCCGAGTTGGTGTGGGCTAGTCCGCACTCTACTATGAAAACCTGCATCTCCGGTCCGTCAGTTAGTCACCCCATGCCTCCATATATGGTCACGCCTCGTGACATCACACCTCCATATATGGTCACGCCTCGTGACATCACGCCACCATAGCCATCTCCATATATGAAGATCACGACACTGACCTCATCTAAACCTGGATAACCATACATGGAGAAGATTGGATCATCACCTAGATCTGCATATATGGAGCCGGCCAGCAATTCTACATCTGATCTCCAACCTCAAACCCTTAGATCTCCATATATGGAGTTGACCTGACATTCCATGTTGATCCCTCCCCACTCGTCCTTCCTGTTCTGACATTCCATATGTTGAGATCTGACCTGTACACTCAAGACACGCTCCATATATGGCCAGTACATAAGTCATTCCATATGTTGATCTGACCCCGCATGCCAAAGCGCCAGCACTCACCCAGCAGTCTGCCGTCTGCCGCCACCCAGGCGGATGCGTGCACGCAAGGGCGAGGTCGCTTCTTACTGGTAATATTTAATTTAAAATGTATAATGGAAATTTAAAAAAAATGTGGCCTTGCCAAAATGATCATAGATATGTCAGACATATAGATGACTGACATCCTAGACTGGCCACATTAATTATCATAGATATGTCAGACATATAGATGACTGACATCCTAGACTGGCCACATTAATTATCATAGATATGTCAGACATATAGATGACCGACATCCTAGACTGGCCACATTAATTAACTCCAAGACCACGGGAGCCACGCTGTTACTTACTAGACCCGTCTTGTTTTCTTAACTTTGGGTCCTTTCATTAGAAGTTGCTATTGAACTTCCTCGACGTCACAACACCGTTTGAAATATCTCCCATTTTGGACTGCAGCAGGCTCTGTGCAGATGATTCAGTGATCCCTGGTGGCTCTCATTCTGTGGAGATGGTGCGCAGGATGGATGGACAGTAATTTGCGTCAGCGAGCACAGTGCCCAGCACAGAGCAGAGGTCAATGAGCTCTCTACACCTCACCAATCACCATCCCATCCATGTCCCCTGGTTATCAGTCCACCAGCTCTCATAATGGCATAGTCTGGTTGCTGTGGTGCGAACACGTCTGATAAAAACATCTCTCTGAAGCATGAGGATGATGTTTTCCGTTTGCGGAGACAGAGCTCATGTTTACGTGGCTGTGTCGTTATATACGCCGTTTTCATTTGGGCCGCTCCTGTGTCGTTTCACATATAAATAATCACATTCTGCCTGAAGACACAGACGTAGTGGGGTTACCACAACTCCCCGGCAGGACAGAGATGAAGATGTCAGGTGCGTCTAATTCATCTCTGACTAAATTGATTTGAGGAAAATCCCGTCACAAACAAGATGTCTCGGCGGCAGGCCTATGTCAGCGCAGCTTTGACACACACTTGTGCTTCACCCCAGAGTTTCTGCTGATTCAAAGTGCAGCATCTCCTTCCTGAATGAAAGAGCAAAGATAGCCTATATAATAGAAACTGTGCACGTTGCTGCCAAGCAATCGTGTTTGGGGTCTGACTCACCAACATGGTGAGTCAGACCTTGAAGGTTTTACGATGGTTTTAAATTAAGTTTTTACGGTTTGTTTCCTGTTTGAGTGATTCACCATGTCTCCTTGATCTCATATCATTGAGAAGGATTTTAACGTTATCGACCCGGCTCAGTTATGTAAGTTTGTATGCAGGTCAATGTGCATCTCTTTTGATGAAAAACGATCAATTGGTTGAATACGAAAAATACATGTTTTTTTTTGTCCCTCATAACATAACAATCAATCAATGTTTAATTTATATAGCGCCTTTCTGACAGCCAAGTGTGACACAAGGTTCACAATAAACGTGCATCTCCAGGGAATAAACAACAACAGCCACTTGAGGGATGACGTGGGGAAAATAGCACTTATCTGTGGGGATTGGGGGTGACAGCGGCACAAAAACTGCAGAGGTGGTATAGGCCTGCATTTAAGTAATACTTTATACTTCTACTCCACTATAAACGCCTGGGTTTCCGAGGCTAACTTGACCACATCTCAGAGGCAAATATTGTACTTTTTTCCTCCACTACAATTGTTAGACAGATTTAGTTAAATGATCTATCTGCACCAAGTCTTTGTCTGTGTGTAATCTGCGTAACTCGGGTACCGTTCGCCCCACCGACTTTAAATTCGACACGCGTGTCCCACGTCACCACAGGGGGGTGCAGTGCCCGGGTGCAGACCCACGGTTGTCCAGAACCGCCACAAAAGGCCTCTGCCCGGGCTCTGGACAGGGCCCCTGCCCATGTCCATATATGGAGCTGGCCTGTTCTGACATCACAACACTCCAAATTTGGGCATGCCTCCCGGGTTCTGGACAGGGCCCCTGCCCAGGGTCCATATATGCATGCTGTCCTGTTCTGACATCACAATGAACACTCCATATTTGGGCATGACTGACACATAACTCCATAAGCTGGCCTGTTCTGACATCACAATGAACACTCCATATTTGGGCATGACTGACACATAACTCCATAAGCTGGCCTGTTCTGACATCACAATGAACACTCCATATTTGGGCATGACTGACACATAACTCCATAAGCTGGCCTGTTCTGACATCACAATGAACACTCCATATTTGGGCATGACTGACACATAACTCCATAAGCTGGCCTGTTCTGACATCACAATGAACACTCCATATTTGGGCATGACTGACACATAACTCCATAAGCTGGCCTGTTCTGACATCTGGACAGGCCCTGCCCAGGGTCCATATATGGAGCTGGTGGTAATTACCGCCATACCGACGGTAAGGAGGAGGACGATTACCGCGGTAACAAAAATCCCCTACCGCCCCAGCCCTAGCATCCAGTCCAGCCTACTCCAACTTGCATCGTTCCAAGTAGGCCAGTGCTGTAGAGGGCTAGAGGCTCCAACAGGCACCGCTCTAGTTAATACAAAACATGCATTAACCACTTACACCCTATTTTATACTATGCCTTTCGAAAAGCTCAAAGTGTGTTGCAACGCCACATTGTGAGTGATAGATCTACTATTTTAGAAAAGTGTTGTACGTTTACTCAAGTAACATTTTGAATACAGGCGTTTTACTTGTAACAGAGTATTTCTACACTGTGTTATTGCTACTAAATCTGAGTACTTCTCCCACCACTGGCGTTTGCGTCACATGAGACAGCCAGTGACTACTGCAGGGCTGTCCGCAGGCCACGTCACGCCACATGAGACAGCCGGTGACTACTGCAGGGCTGTCCGCAGGCCACGTCACGCCACTCACTCTAATATAGATGGGGAGCACACAGGATGACAAAGAGAATGTGATATTATTGCTGTTAAACGTTAAGATATTCCTTGCTCTGAGACAATGACGAAAGACAGGGAATTGAGGGAGGCAGTGGAAGGTTTGACATAAAACACAGGTCCTTGACTAATAATGAGCATGCAATCAGCATGCAACTGAATATGAATCAGGCTTTGTTGGATGTAAGGAGAAGTGACAAAACCTGTAAGGATCAATTCTAACACTTTGACAGTTAAACTGTCACTTGGGAATAAATCGTAAGGTGAAGGTGAGTTATTACATGTATGTCTTCCTCAAAGTAAACCAGGCCAGAAAAACACAACCACAACCAATCAGTGCCAGGGAAAAGACAAATGGACAGCTTGCATGCTTGACTTGTTGAAGACAGCTGTGTGAATGAATGCTGCAGTGGGGACTACTTTACTTATACTATATACCACCATAGAAAATCACACCTGTGTGAAGTGAGGGGCGCTACTATATTAAAGTCTAATTCATTAGGTGATGTAATGGTCATGTAAAACAAACGGTGACAAAACAAACATTAAATTCTCTTTATTGTTAATGGCATTTAATGTTTGTGTTAGGGACAAGATGACGTACATTTGCCTTTCATTGTCAATGGCGTTTTTAAAACAAACATTGAACTAAAGACAAACATTAAACCTCCTTCATTGTCAATGGCGTTTTTAAAACAAACATTGAACTAAAGATTAAATTAAACCTGTATATGGAGAGGCTAGCGCCCCTCAAAAATAAGAAACCCCCCCCCCCCCCCCCGTCTCACACCTTGCCCTGAATTGTCTGTCAAGGATGAGACTGAATTTAAACAATCTCTCAACCATGATGAGATGAAGTCGATATGCCAGTGTGAAGTCCTTGAAGAGAACAGCGCCAGACAAAATCAATGTCTCTCTCCCCCTTTCTCTCTCTCAATTCTCTCACTTATTCCCCCCTCGACACCCACGCATTTGCCCTCTCTATGCCAATACTTAATCAGCATTCAGAGCAGCGATCCTGCTGAGTGAGCACCAATAACTTTAGCTTGGATATGAAGGCACCCCAAGCAACCACCTTCTCCAGACACTGTCACTGCTACGTCACTATGTGGTCACGAGTCACGACTCTGTCAGCTGCGCTCCGTTTGGAAGAGAAGTACTTCAGGGTTCATCACGTCAAAGCCAGACCAAATTATTTGTGGTTGACCACCACAAATGTGATATGGTTCTGTGTGCCCAACACAAAAACCTCAACTCTTCAATTCATAACCAGTATGGTCATTTCGATATGAAATTATAATCCAGATTTTTGAGGGGCCCTATATACAGTTTATATATGTCCTCACACGTTTCAATATTGACAATGAAAGGGGAATTCAGGTGAAATGTTGAAATCTTGTCCCCACACACGTCTCAATATTTGCCATTGACAATGGAAGGAGAAATTAGGTCAAAATTCCGCAAAATATGACGTAAATTAAACATCACAACATTAAACGCCATTGACATTGAAGGGAAATTGTACGTCATATGTAGATGAGCAATTCGCCTAACCAATCACATCCACATGTCGGTGGGAGCGATTGGCCAATAAGGGCGCTTAAGCGCTTGGCCAGAAGATATCAAAGCTCTACTGATTGGCCAGTATGAGATGATGTACGATGACAAGAGCGCCTCTCACTTCACACGGGTGTGATTTCTTTCCCCTAATTGTCTTCTAATTGGAATATTGTTTATACAGAAAACACCCTTATTTTTTGCAGTAAATCATTGACCAACAAATTCTGTTGTGCATGGGGCTGAATATTTTGCTGTTGGACAGATAGTCCCCATCAACATAAAGTTCAACATAGTCTCTTTGGGCGGGAACCCCTTTTGGTGTTTTATTATGTTATACTTTAGCTATTTGTCTGCTATTTTTTTTAAATCGTGAAAATGTAGTGCAAATCTTTGAATATATATTCTTTCAGAGCGAACGTTTTTAACTCATATCTTTGCTTCTGGTGGGTCCTTGGAACAACATGTTTTCAGATGGGGGTCGGTGGCCAATTACATATGATTTTGGGGGTCCTTGACATGAAATATTGAGCACCACTCATATAGAAACATAGGTAGGCCTATTTCAGAAAACTATTGTCAGGATTTAGAAGACATTTTGTAGGATCGAGCTAAATGGGTTAAACAATAATGGAGCATTCTGGCTGGAAGGTGTGAATGCTGGACTGCGCCCGCTGTCACAAAAGAAAACGAACCTGGATCTGATTCTGTGTTCTCTGCAGCTCCCGCTCCTTCTCAATCTCATACAGCTAATTGGCTCCTCTGAGAGCTCATGCGTGTGCGCACGCACGCGCACACACGCGCGCGCACACACACACACACACACACACACGAAACTGATAAAAGGACCACCCACCCATCTGTGGGGCTTGCGTGTACAGGTGTGCCTGTGGACCTATTTTCCATTTTCTCTGTAGTGAGTTGATATGTCGGTGGTGGTTGCTCCCTTGCTTGATCAACACACGCTGTCGTTTGATGCAGTCATTCCCAGACACCGGCTATATGGGTCAGAGTGGGACTGTTCTTGGTCCAAAAGCCAGTTTGTCTCATTCAAATTGCTCAGCTAACCCCCACCCCAAAACACCTTTTTCATGGCAGCCATGGCAATGATGGCAACACCACACGTTTACCTTACATTTCAGGGCACCAGCTTTTGCAATATTTACCGGTATCCAACCATTAATTGGTTACTGAATTACTGTAAGACTAGACTATGTGCAGACTGCAGACCTACTCCAAATGTTTACTAGGACAACACGGCTGCCATCTTGCCAGCAAGGTGCTACCTAGGTGCAACTTCCCATAGACGGCCCATTCATCCAAAAAGAAAAGTTCTATTTAATTGTATTAAATAACGTCAAACTCACCAACATTGCAGCTGTACAAAAAGCTTGAATTATCCTCTTACTATCTGCAAAGAGTTTGTTTCTTAAAAATCCACTGTAGACATCAGTTAAGATACCTCCTGATGCCTCCTGCATTATGTGCAAATTCTAAACAGGTGGTACATATGGGCTGTTGGGTGATAGTCAACGAGCACTCCCAAACTCCAGCACTTGAAAAAAAAAGATCTGCAAGGAATTTCTTGACGGAGTAGCTCATAACATGTCTACAGTGGATTTGTATTAAACAAACACATTGCTTGATAGAAAGAGGACAATTCAAGCTTTCCATACAGCTGCAATGTTGGTGAGTTTGACGTTATTTAATACAATTCGATAGGACTGTTCTGTTTGGATGAATGGGCTGTATATAATAACTTTATAATTTATATAGCACTTTTTAAAACATGCGTTACAAAGTGCTGAACAACAGTTAAATTAATAACATAAGAATAACATAAGAATAAGATAAAACAGATTTAATGGGAAGTTGCACCTAGGTAGCACCAGCTGGCAAGATGGCAGTGTGCATATTATCAATAGCCCACATTTGAGGTTGCTCAAGCTGAATGTGAAATGTGACACTGCTGACATCCAGTTGTAGAGTCAGGGAACTGCAAGCTGGACCTTGACAGCAATGTGCTATTGCTTCAATCCAGCAATTAAATCTTTATTATAAATAGAAGAATAAAACTAGAAAAGAATCGCTGACCAAGCAGGAAGGCAATAAGCAATAAGAATGATATGCACAATAAGAGCCATAGAAACATGGAAGAGAGAACTTTGTGAAAAAAAGACCATGAAAGTGTGCGCGTGTGTGTGTGTGTGTGTGTGTGTGTGTGTGTGTGTGCGCGTGTGTGCGCGTGTGTGCGTGCGCGTGCGTGCGCGCGCGCGTGCGTGCGCGCGTGAGCTAGAGCTATCCGCATACAATCAGTTGTTGTATTGTTAACAGCAAAATCATTCAAGAAGGCAATAAGCAAATGTACTTTGAGCCCTGAAATGACTTTTTTTATTTTCAGGACTGCGTGGTCCTTTAATAATACAAGTTAAGCCATGAGTTATGAGCTTGTAGATCGGCTATTTTTGACGCAGCACACTGTACGAAGGAGTATAGGCATTAGGCAGTTTACTCGGACCCTCATATCCAACAATTTCATGGTTTATATTGTTGGATATTCATCGTTAGGAGCCCAGTGTGCAGGGTCTAATGTCACCACTAGGCCCAAATGTTTGAGGCTCCACCTGACAAGTGCAGCTAAACACCAGCATGTATACTCAAAATTGTTTCACAGGAAAAGGAGAAATGTATTTAGCCTATTGATTGTAGTGTAGATTGTGGGGTACCAGGGTCTGCCAACTTCCATGACTACCATCACAGAAGGAGCTGAAGGACAATAGTGCAGTACTGCACTGATTCATATCCACAGAACTGGGACCATAACTTCACCCTGTTCTTTGCTTTAATGCCCACTAGGGGGGGTGATAGCATATGCTAGCTGAAGCATGCGCCACCTGAGCAGTGGTGCAAGATGTTTTCAGACTTTTTAATCTGCAGTGTTGGGTTAAACTACATGTAGCTGACCCAACACTGCTATTTTGTTACATTTGTTTTAAAGAGAAAACGAATATTGCCTTATTGTATTATAATTATTGCGCACATTCATTTGTTGATAATGTTTCCCCATCCCCTGGATCAAAATAGTCTCATTGTAATCTATAATAAGCAAGTAGCCGGTTCCCAAGCCATATGGTCCATAGGGCAGGAATCTATCTCCCAGCTGTTTCCGTAGTGTGAGGCATCTTGATGTACAAGTACATCCACCAGTTGATTGTACTGTACACCCCCTGGACATATAGTAGTATAACACTTCCTAATACCTATAATCACATTCTGTTAACTTTTTTAAAACTTTTATACTTAGTATCGTTATTTAATTATTTACTTTTTTACTTATGTGTATTGTGGAGTATATACCTAAGTATAAACCTAAGTTTTTCACAATGCTGTACCTGTACATCTGTGTGACAATAAACACCTTGAACCTTGTCTCGTCCCTACCTCTTCGACCTCCTCATGTCCCCTCCCACTCCCTCAGGTCTGATGATGCCAACCTCCTTGAGGTAGCCAGAACCAAGTACCACCTGGGGCGATACCATGTATCACTCTGTGTGATCCCTGTTAAGGCCATTATTAATTCATACATTCTTTGACTCCAGTCTACACAAATTTCAACATCAAATTCCTCAATACAGCATGAAAGGTGTGTAGCCTAACGTTATTGGTCACAAACATTTCTCTTGCACTAGTCCATTTTTGGAGTTTCAGGAATATTAAAAGCATCATTACCGGTAGGCTATATGCCTCCTGAAGTTTTTCATTTTTGTATTGCTATAACGGCACCACAAGTGGGCTGTATTCTATTTAAACTTTTCACAACCTCTAATAATTCACCTGCCAATGAGAAAGAGGACTTATGATCGTCCTTATAGTTCTAGAGACCATAACCACACTCACCATAACTTTATAACACACATTGAGCAGACACCGAGTAGCTGCTGTAAGTTACGTAGTACATATGGAGACTAAATCAGCATAAATCATATGACTAATATGGTTATGCCCCACCATGAATCCAGTTTTACACTGTTTAGATAAGTCGTCTATGTACAAATTGAATATGATTATTACATTATCTGCAACAGAATTCCGTCCTGGTGTGCTCCATTGGACTAGAAATGGTGTGGACATTCTCATTCCCCACCCAAATTGTATAAGGTGTCAAGCAATCTGAGAACCCATCGTCAAAAAATAAGGAAAAACAGCTCACCATCTTTTCCTTTCAATCTTGAGACACTACAGGGGCTCTATTTTCATCCATACCCCTTATCCCTAAACTTTTTTGCCTTTTTTACTATTTTGAAAAACATTTTTGAATAGTTCAAAAAGGTGATCTACAAGCTCACAACGTGTCGTAGATCAGCTAGTTAAACAATGTTGTCTATAAGTGTGTCTTTAACTGCACTGCAGTGTGCATGGCTGCGCAATCACGATGGTCGATTTATTATTATTTTTTTTATTTTGTTAATATCACAATTTTAGGACACCATTGAAAATAACAGACAAATAATAGATCTACAAGCTCACAACACATTGCACTGCAATGTATTGTGAGCTTGTAGATAGGCTATTTTTTAGTGTGTAACATCACCAGACACAACAGAATGAAATGGGGACAACTCAAAGGCATGCTCTAAACCTAATCTTCAATGTCTATGACCCTAGACCCTAACTAACTGTATCTTTTACTAATTGTAATCCTAACATTAGAAATCATTTAAATTTAAATCATCCATTGCTCTTGTGAGGACCAGGAAAACGGTACTCACAATGTCTATTTCTCCAAATATAATACACTTGTGGGGACATTTGGCCCTTACAAGTATAATACTACTATTAAGTGGATTGTGTTTATGAGCTGTCCCATCAGCTTAACAGCCACCAGCCAGGGATGATGGGAAGGGATCTTGTGCAGCTGAAACTCTACCCGGAATGATTAAAGAAACCCTGACAATTGATTACCTCACACACCCACAGTGCTGGGACACAAACTGGCAGCATCAATGACAGCTCATGGCTTCGGGTGACGGGTATCACTGGGTGGTCATGCACCTTAGGCTGTGCCAATGCCAGGGTGGCTGACACCTCAACAGTTGGCTTATAAGTTATAACCCACCGCCATGCACCACATGGATGTTTTAGACCCACCACCCCAGGTTATTAGAGTTTTACATTTTTACCGCCCACCAGGAGTGCAACATGCAATCACATGATAAGCAGCCATCGCTACACTTCTTGTTCATGGATTCTCATTAGCCTACACATTGTGTTCGATTTAGTTCCAAATAGTTCAAAGCAGGTTTACTAGTTTAGTTTTTACAAAGGCTTTGCTTTAGTTTGTATTCTCTCTTTTTTTCTTTTAATTTGTCAGGGTTGAGATTCAAAAATAAAAAGAATTCTGAAATAAAAACAACAACAATAATAATCTATTCAGATAAAACTGGCACAGCTAAATCCATCCAAACACTAGGTTTATGTATGAAAATGAATGAACAGTACAATTGTGTCAATTAGTTATTTTCATCTTTCTCTCTTTTCTGTAAACTAAAATGTTCTTCCATACCTAGTTTTAGATAATTCATTAGTCTTAGTTATAAGCTCACCACCAACACGTGGCAGTACACTTCTATCCGCCTGTGAACATTGACCTCGCGGCCTGCGGTCGGTTTGTGGCCGTGTCGATTTTGACAGCAACGTTTGATTTTAGTTTTAGTCAGTCTCTTGAATAGTTTATTTAGTTTCCCATTTTAGTCACCTGGAATGTCGTAGTGTTAGTCTAGTTTTAGTTGACTAAATATCCTAAGATTTTAGTCAACTAAAATGTATTTTGGCGGGCCTTGATGCCATTGTGCACTTAAGCCTCTCCAACTGATCCAAAACGCCGCAGCTCGTCTGGTCTTCAACCAGCCAAAATTCTCACATGTCTCCCCCCTGCTCCGCTCCCTGCACTGGCTCCCAGTCGCTGCCCGCACAGAATACAAAACTCTGATGCTGGCATTCAAAGCAACCAAAGGTATGGCTCCCCCATATCTTGCAAGCATGATTGAACCCTACAAACCCTCCCGCGCACTCAGATCAGCCAACGCAGGAAAGCTGGAAGTACCCTCACTAAAAACGCCGGGACAACGCTCCACACGTCCCAAACTCTTCTCCCTTCTGGCCCCAAAACTGTGGAATGCACTCCCCGTTGCAATCAGAACTGCAGCATCACTCCCAATCTTCCGCCGTAGTCTGAAGACCCACCTTTTCAGACTCCATCATGGCCCATAGCACTTATCCTACCCCCTTAGATAGCACTTTTAGACTTAGATAGCATTTGAAACAGACTTATAGCATGTCATGTAGACAGCACAATAATTGCATTGTATGTAGTCATAGCACATCATAGTACATATGTATAGCATAGTATAGTATATATGTATATTTAATATGTATAGTGTCATTATATAGATATGTTCTAGTTACGTTCTTAGCTTACGCATGTTTCTTGATAAATGCATTTTATATATGTGATGTATTCCCATACTTTTGTTCTTGCCTAATGTAAGTCGCTCTGGATTAAGAGCGTCTGCTAAATGCCTAAATTGTAAATTGTAAATTGTAATTGTAATGACTGATACATGCAACTTGAGCCAAATTCCAATACCCAAAATCTCAGCCACTCCAGCATGGTGGTGTTAGTGTAATTAGTGACCTGCTGAAATATGTGACAATTGTGTAGATATCACATGATGTCAGTGTACGAATGTAAATCGTTGCAGTTTGTTTATTAGTAGAATTCAACCTAGCGGTATTTAGGCCACATATTTAAAGATCTCCATGTAAGTTACGTGAAGTCCACAAGATGGTCACATATTTCGGCAGGTCACCAATTTCACCATAGCATCACCATGCTGGAGTGATCGAGTGCGAGTGGCCGAGATTTTGGTTATTGGAATTTGGCCCAAGTGTAAAATGACTTATACTGGATCTCTTGTACCACTTCACATTTTTGTCTAGTTTTTATTGTCTCCACCAGGCCGAAGGCATGGGGAGAGAGTATGTTTGTCTCCACCAGGCCGAAGGCATGGGGAGAGAGTATGTTTTGCACTCCGTCCGTCCGTGTGTGTGTGTGTGTGTGTCCGTCCTTCCGTCTGTGAACAGCTAATCTCCGGCACCGTTAACCCGGTCGATGCCAAATTTTGCACACACACTCCCTGGATGCCAACGATGAACCTCTGCCCCAAAACTTCCAGAACGGCCTGTTATAGCGCCACCAGGAGGCCGCTTTGTGCAAAACAAGTTTTTGCACAGTACACCTACAGATTTTGTCCAAACATCACGCAAATTGGTACACAGTCTCTCTAGAGCCATTCAACGAAACGGCTCTTTCAGATTTCTCAGACTCCATCCTGATTGGCTAAGATTGGCTTCCAACGTTCGCAGGAGTGCTCAGTTTCAAACAAAATGCTGCAAATCATGAACACATCGTGTGATTTCCGTGAAATTTTGCACGCACATTCCCACTAGGCCGAGGAGGAAATGCCACATGAACATTTTCAACTCAGCCTCATGGTGGCGCTATAACTGGCCGAAAAGTGTTTTTACCTCTAACTGCACGGATCTGTGGATAACTTTGTATGCCAACTCCCTAGAGGCCAAGGAAAAACCTTTGCCTGGAATTTTTCACATCTTCTCTTTATAGCGCCACCAGGAGGCAGACATATGTAAAACACATTTTCTAATATTAATCATTCAGATTTTATCCAAATCGGTACACATGCTCTTCATAGTCATGTGATCAAGACGGGTTTGTTTGATTTCTCATAATCCACCCTCATTGGCTACGATTGGCTTCTAAACTTTTCAGGAGTAGCCCGCTTTGTACCCGTTTTGTACAAATCGCCACAACTACTCAACGCAGATTGTGGTGAAACTGTGCATGCATATTCCCACTAGGCTTTGGAATAAATGCCACTTGACAGTTTTCAAATCAGCCTCATGGTGGCGCTACAACAGGCCAAGCCGCGTCACACACACGTTTATATTGCTCCTAAACATTTTGCCAAACATCACACACACTCCTATACTCCTGGTGGAGACCTGTGCCCAGAAGGGCACTTTTTCTAGTTTTTGATGAAATTGTCAATATATTTATAGTCTTAGTTTTAGACATCATAGACATAGCTTAGTTTCCATTTAGTTTTCGTCAGTGAAAAAACGTAGTAGACGAGCCTTTCGTTTTTTGTCATAGTATTGGTCTACGAAATCAACACTGGTTCGTGGTAGCCTGGGCAGCATTCCTTTTTGGGTTTATGATCCGGTTGGGAGCGGATGATATCGCTACGTCATGTTGTAGTCATTGTTTTGTAGTCATCATGCAGGAACCATCAATCTGGAACGTAATTTTCCCTCAAACTGATTTTTCTCAATAAAAGCTGCAGGCTACGAGAGCTTTTATTGTTATTCTTCCGGTTTGAGGGAAAGGAAGTGCAATTTCCCAGAAATGCAAATTTTCTAGTTTAGTATGTCATGCAGTGTATGAGGAGTGGAAAAAGGAAGACAATAATCTGAAGTCAAAGAAATACAAGTTTATTTAAGTGTAAACAAAAAAACTGCATAGGAAATGTTTAAAGTCCACAGAAGACAGAGAGAGCAGCAGGTGGCCAATATATTATCGTCTCCTTTGCCTTATTTAGACTGAAGACCTGACATCTGCACTTCCACTCAGCGCAATTTGTGTGTATGTGCGTGTGTGAGCGGAGGAAGATGTTGCGGCAACTCCCCCCCCCCCACACACACACACATAAACCACACACACTCACCCAGTTTGTTAGAGACTAAGAAACACACACCCACACACACACACTGGTAGCGTGGATGTGGAAGTGCCAGCAGCAGCCATCTAAACTCAGCCGGCCACACTGGCTCACCCTGCATCTTTGGACTGTGGGGGGTAGGGGGGGTACATTCAGTGGATTTCTGCTCGACAACAAACACAGATGCAGCGCACAAACACACGCACACACACTCACAACATAACCTGCTGCCGTGAGAACTCGAGGACAGAACAAGGACAAAAATGGGCTGGCCGTTTACCCTCTGGCCAAAGACTTCACACATCTGTCAATGTTTAAAGCTGCAAAATTTGAACACGAAGGTTCACTGAATTCACCGAATATCAAAAAAATATATATTATCACTGGTGCAAAATATTTGGCACCGTCAACAATGAGTTCGGCAAACATTAATTCTGTTAAGTCTCTCTGTGACCTCAGTTCTGAATCATATCGCTACGGGCAGTTGGTTGTAGTGAGTATCAACAAGATCCCAGTCGACCCTTTTCTTCAAAAATACATTCTAAAAAGGCCAATGAGCGTCAAGTGGTGTGGAGTTTGTACTTTTTTTTTTTTTTGAAAACTAGTTAGCGAGAAGAAAAAAAAGTAATCTGGGAAAATTAAATGAAAACATTATTTTCCTTTTTTAGATTAAGAAATAATGTGTTTTATAATATACAAATGGACACAGAAAATAATCTGACTACTGAGTACTAAGAGGTAATAACAAAACAAAATCACTACATCATCACTACGGGACAAGTTTCACTGAGACACCTGCAGGGCAGGGCCACGAGAACTACCTGAGTTAATTTTTTTCCTTTCTAAATGTTCAAACTTTTTTTTTTCTTTTTTTCTCTCGTTTAGGAGTATACAATCTTTAAAAAGAGGTCTATGACCGTGTACACGTCATCTGGTGCAGTTTTGCTTTTTTTCCTCTTCAAGCCACTAGAGGCCAGAAATAAAATGGTGGACAAAACCACAGGGGCCCCAATAATAACCCGCCCCAATAATAACCCACCCAACAGGAGTGCAGCCAACCAATCACATGCTAAGCAGCCATCACTGCACTTCCTGGATTCTAAACTAGGCGGGGGGAAAAAGACCAGGCTGACTTGCTAAATTTGTGCGGGAGCAACCTAGCTTCTTCTCACAGAACAGTGAAAGAGGCCGTCTTATTTACTCTTTCTCACTGGAAATGGCATCTGGTGGGTTGTGACAGGAACCAGTGCACTTACATGTACAGCTCCCAGCAATTACGAAAGAGTCGTGCCCACAACAGGTCAAAATATGATACTATGGCAGTGGTTCTCAAAATGGGGTCCAGGGACCCTTAGAGTTCCTTGAGGGGGTTCCAAATGGAGCCTTACAGGTCTAACTCTGAGAGCGTACAACTGGCACCAAAGGGTGCCTTTGGTTCCATTTTGTACACCGAGTTATGGGGGTCTGAGAACCGCTGTACTATGGTAAATCCATAATAATCATTATTAGAGGGAACAATAGAAAACCAAGCACTAACGGAAAGGGAGAACACAAGCCATCTATTACATCTGCATTTATCACTTTTAAAAGTCTACTGCCCAAATCCAATCTCAGGAGTCAAGGCGTGGCTGGCTGAACAGGGGTTGTGCTCTGCAGAGCCTCTAGAGAAGAAGAAAATACAATCGCAAAGGTCAAAGATTAATTCCGTTCAACGCAATCTTAACGCACACATACACATCTTTGGGTATATATTTTTGATAAACCATCCCAAGATTCAGCTACCCACCCCGTCTGAGTTTTCAACACCTATCTGAGAGACGTCAGTATAATACAAGGACTTTTTAAAGCATGCAACAATGTAAAACAGAAAGGTTTTAAAATACATATCTTTTCCTCTTTAAGAGGGAAGACCTAAGGATCTTAAAGATATAATTCTGCAACTTTTAATAAAAAAAAGGAAAAAAAAGAAAATATTGTTTTGATGCAGACGTGACTGAACATTAGAGTAATACTGAAACACAGAAGCAGACAGTACTGGTGAAGCCAGGTGATGGGTTCAAAACAGCAGGGCCTATATGGACTCAAACTGGCTTGCCTTTAATGTGCTAACCTCTCCACTTTATAACGCATTGTAAAAACAGGCTTATTGTCACGCAATAGACGTTGCAATGACTCAAAACCACAGCTTGCATTGTCAAGAAAGTATTGAGTTTAGACTTGCCCCGAGGTTAAGTTTGCCAATCCTCTACAAGCAACACTGTAAATCTGTAAAGCCATGCTGTCACTGTGGAATAATGAGGGAATTGTGCTGAATTAAGAGGTAATTCTTGTGCATTCAAAGGCGGACTGGTGAAGTTATCAACTCTTTAAAAAAAAAGGAAAAAAAAGAAGGGAAAAAAGAGGCCACTCCCTCTTTTCCCCCTCCCTTGCACAGTAACAAAGTACAAGTGGAATCCACATGTTAATCATTATGAGGTAAAGCAGTGGTTCTCAAAGTGGGATCTGGGGACCCCTAGGGGTCCTTGGGAGAGTTCCAGGGGGTCCCCAGACAAATTGTAGATAGTTAAGAACCATACCATTAAAAAGGTCTGCATCTCACAGAGTGTACAAGTGGAACCTTACCAAATAGACCCCTCATGGGCCCATTTGGTTCCACTTGTACAGTCTCAGAGTTATGAGAGTCTGTGGTGGCCTAATGCAGAGGTTCTCAACCCGTGGGTCGCGACCCCTTGGGGGGTCGCCAAATTAGTTTGGGGGGTCCCCAAATTATTTAAAAAAAAAAGAAAGTTTATTTTTATTTTTTTCACGATTTTAAAAAAATAGCAGACCTACAAGCTCGTAGCACGCCACTCGGTGGCACGCTATGAGCTTGTAGATCTGCTATTTTTCAATAGCTAAATTATAACATAATGCTTAAAACACCAAAAGGGGTTCCCGCCCAAAATGGGTTAAGGTTATTGTAGCAGTCAATTTATATTGGGGGTCGGGAGGGGGCGGGGCGGGGGTCCCGAGACATTGCCAAAGCATTTCTGGGGGTCCCCGGCCAAAAAGGTTGAGAACCTCTGGCCTAATGCCTAACAAACTGGGGTGTGGGTCCTTGAAATTAAAAAGGTTGAGAACCACTGAGGTAAAGAATAATGAGGCCCAGCCCTCCTAAGTGCATCCAATCAGAGACGTATCGACACATTCTCTGATTTGCTTAACACTTATATCTATGATATAATGGTCCAATGACATTTGTCATCTACTAACTGTGTGGTCCAAGTGCCAACCCGGTTTGGCACAGAACTCTGATATCTTTATTTTTTTTATATTTTTTGGCACGATGCTCACCTCTGCAATATTTGGTTTCTTTGATGATAAAAAAGGCATAGTTTACCATGCAAGTTACAGATTCGTCCAACGCAATCTTTCTCAGGGAGCGAGGACCATAACACATCTTTGATTTTTAAACTGGAAACTGAACCACCATGAATGAGATCTTTGGTCCAACATGTATGGGAGGTTGTAGTTGACTGTTAAGGTTCGCAAGGAACGAGGTAAAGTTGTAATTCATAAATATAGGCATAACATAGGCATACAGAATGAGGTATATGAGTGTTACAACGAAGTATTCAAAGGTTAAAATGTACAGTCGGTATGCATGACATACATGAGGTATTTGACTGTTGAGGTATATGAGTAAGTGAGGTAAGATAGTCGAGATATGAGGATGTAGATCCTGATCATGTGCGGACTAGCCCTCTCCTTTGAGGGGAGTCAGTCGGCGAGTCAGAGTAGGTCCCATGATTCTTTGCTATGCTAAGGAGCGGGCTAACAAAACAATAATTGTGTAGTGCTTACGGTGGGACACATGTTCAGTTAAGAGGGGCATTTGAAACCCCACTAGATGTCTACCACAAGAGGTGGAGGATAAAGTAAGCATCCATTGCTTTTAATGACAATTAAATTGGTATGCAAAGGTTCGTCTGCGATGCTTTTTGGAGTCTTAAGGGCAGTCCAATATTGTTAAACATAGGGAACGAAAGTGAATAGCCGAAACATTTGGGGATTCTCTTTGGTGCTGTGAGACGAGGTCTTTTCTTCTATGTAACCATCTATGCAGACATACAACAAAAAGGGGTCTTCCTTCAAAGCAACATAAAACTATTTAGCTTTACATGGCATTCAACCTTGTTTCAACAAGATGCGAAAGGACTTGTGCACATCTTTTATGACCCCAGCTTTCTTTTAAATGTCTCCTTGGCTTGTTTTAAGCCTAGCATTGACAGTGTTGTCAGCTTTGGGGAGCTTTACCACTTCCCAACATCAATGATTATTCAACAAAATATATTTATGAGGAATTATTTGGTTGACTTCACTAGGCTTGTCTATAGACCTCCATCTTTAGAGGACTGGTCTACTAGCTCATAATCTGGAGATCTCTCTGGAGCCTCAATAAATAGGGCAGGGCTTTGTGATCATGCCCCTAACAGATTGGATTACATCTTAGGCCCCAGGAGCCAATCGGAGTGGCTTTCAGCCACAGTCAAGTTCCAGAGAATTGTTCACATCGACCTCTGTCGGTGTCAATCATCTCCTCTGAATGGCCAGGTGTTTACATTTCGAGGCTTCTGTTGCACAGCCCACTGCCTCGTCAACAAAAGTGTCAATTAAACATGATTAAATCTCTAACTTAAGATCACTAGATAGATCCACAAAAACATCCTCTATAAATCCTTTGGTGGGTCCTCCCTTTTGGAGGAGACAAAGCTCTCCTTGCATATTGATCTTTGTATCTTCTGTTGTTAACACAAACTGGATAGTAATGACCCAGCTTGTTTTACTTGATACATTAACATTAGTTGTAATTAATGCTGCTTCATAGGGCAGTGCACTGGGGAGACATGTTCTTTTCAGTATATGTACTGTAACAGGGCATATTTTAGGACTTATCTCAGGGATAATTCATGGGCTAATTTGAAGGATTATTTTAGGGATCATTTGAAGATCATTGCTGGGATTGTTTTCCTAATTAACTCTATCAGCAAGGAATTCCTCTCGCAAAGTCCGTATCCAGTATCCACTATGATCAATTAGCTAGTAAAGCTAGAACGAGGTGCTGAAAAATACTCATTTCAATTAATCTTAACGTGACCTGAGCTAATTCTGATTCTATTAAATTTGGCAGCACTTCAAGAACTCTACATGGGCT
Organism: Electrona antarctica; assembly: GCF_951216825.1. Classification (NCBI taxonomy): domain Eukaryota; kingdom Metazoa; phylum Chordata; class Actinopteri; order Myctophiformes; family Myctophidae; genus Electrona; species Electrona antarctica. Next base: position 33,122,338 of record NC_136796.1, read on the forward strand.
TTCCTGACAGTATGCACCACACAGAGGCCTAAAGAGACCAGGCCCCATGCACAAAAAAAAGAAGATCGAACAAACTAGCCTAAAACATGAAATGACACCACGGCAACACTAGCGTCCTCTCCAGCGAAACCCTTCTAATTAGAACGAATCATGCAGCCTCTACAGCGGTCTGAGTGTTGTCTCAGCAACATTCAGGAGGTTTGTTCACCTCATATTCTGACAGCACAGCAAGAATTCCATTAATCCTGTGCAAATATTAACTGAAGAGTCTATTCGTTTTGTCTCTCTTAAATATCAAAGTTTTGAGGTAGACTTTTTTTTTCTTTTTTTTCTTCTTTGTAAAACTTCACGGACTAAACCTCTGCTCGGTGACTATGAGTACATTCATAAAGAGCTAAATGAGGTAGGTATGGAGCAGAGGGTACAAGATTTCAAGAAAAGTGAGAAATTCCCTGAGATGATGAACGCAAGGAGAGCTTAGAGAGAGGGAAGAGCAGCAGAGACTGGAGGGGAAAATGGCTCTTTGTCAACTGATTATCGATTTGTAGTGGTCCCTTATATGTCACACCTACCACAGATATCTGATTTGATCAACATAAATGTAAAAATAATGATTTTTCCCTCTTCATTTCTACCTGCCCTTAATCCTCCCTTTAAACTCTCCGCCCGTTCTGTCTATTGATTCATTCTCTCTCCTCCAGTTCCTTTCCCCCTGCTTTAAAAAAAAAATGCAAAAAGGCAAATGGAGCGAGAGAACGTAGACAAAGTAGAAATAAAAGATAAACTCTTTTAGAACTTAAGGATGCGATTATTTCCAAAGTCGACAACCACGATGACACCATCGGGCGTCACGGCCACGCCAGAGGGGCGGTCCATCTGTCCAAAGCCGCTCCCCTGCGTGCCAAACTTGCATAAGAAGTTTCCGTTGGGCTCGAACACCTGGACGCGGTGGTTGCGGGAGTCGGCCACGATGATGCGATTCTCCTGGTCCACCGCGACGCCCTGGGGCCGCAGGAACTGCCCGTTCCCGGTGCCCTCGGAGCCCAGGAAGCGCGCCGACTGGCAGTCGGGCCGGATCACCAGGAGCCGGTGGTTGTTGAAGTCGGTGACCACCAGGTGGTCCTCGTGGTTGAAGGCCACGCCCCTGGGAGAGTCAAAGTGTTTCCACAGAGCCCCCTCGAAGCCGTATTTGTTGAGGAAACTGCCGTCTGGGGCAAAAAGCTGCACGCGGTGGTTTCTGGTATCCGACACGAGGATCTTACCCTCAGAGTTGACGGCCACATCCCAGGGATAGTTGAACTGCCCGTTTTTGGTGCCCTTCTCCCCGAATTTGAGCAAGAACTGCCCCTCAAAAGTAAACACCTGTCAAACAGAACACATGCCTTAGAGCCCAGTATATTGTCTGGATGAAATAATTATTGTAACTAATGGATTAGACCTACTACTAAGCTAGATAGTAGCTAATGATAAACCCTTTTCATTTGACTCTGGTAAATCAAAGAGAGGAACACAACATAAGGAAAACATTTTTAAATCGTGTGCATCAATAGAGAATAGTGTAGGTGTGCTTGAGCACGTGTTTGTTTGTAGCACGGAATGTGATGATCTGATTGGCTGATGTATGACGTATGTAAGAGTGCCCCTCACTTCACACAAGTGTGATTTTTATTTTGGACCGCCACTTTTTCCACTGTGGTGGTTCGTGAGTTAAGTTGCACTTACAGCGGAGCACCCACTGCAGGATGCAGAGGAAGCACAATGGCTTTTCTGTCCTAAGCATATGACTCTACTTTGCTGTGTGTATTCATGACCATCTCCCAAACATCCATTCAACTGATGAGGATTAAGGTGTAAATACTGTATGTATCAATATACAACAGGTAGGCCACCAATTCCGTACAATCAATTTGACTAAATAGTCAGTTAAAGAGATTGGAGGTTTAGGAGATTATTTCATTTATTTTCTTTATGTCGTGGCTTCGTAGGAGCTCTAGTCTATAGGAGTGACTGGTTGTGTGTCTGGAGCTAGTCAGAGAAATACATACAAGCCATGCCTTTATTAGACCCTGTCTTGTGTTTTCAAACAATTTATGAACACTTCATCTTGTTCTCATTAGCTTTGAACGGATCTCAACGAATATGCACAACACAACGGCGTTTGAGAAAAGAAAAGTCACACCATACTGAATGTATACAGTACCTGCACACGGTGATTGTCCTTGTCCGTCACAATGATGCGTCTCTGACTGTCACACGCGACCCCAGCTGGACGATCAAACTGACCTGGCCGAGAACCCAGAGAGCCAAACTTATGATGGAATGCACCGCAGGGCTTGAAGATCTGGTGAGAGAATGGGTTGAGTTCAGAATAAATAAAACGTGCAGGCGGTTGTCTACTCTATGCCAGATGATTAGTTTCAATCATTTAGCTGGGGGGGACCCCCTGGAGCCCTCTCAAGGACCACTGATCTATATGCCAACAGCCATCTACTCTAGAGCATACTAGAACCATAGAGTAAGACAGAGTTACGTCATTGAGGGGGCAGAAAACAGCCCAGTAACGTGGTTCATGTAACTCGTTTATCACTGTAATATAGCCTATATAGACTCCAATGCATTCCGTAAACTTCCGGTTCAGGCCTTTGTCACTAGTCGCCAATAGAAGTCTATGCAGAAGAGCCGCCATTGGACTGGCCCCATGAAGTGAACGGAGTCTTACTCTATGGCTCTGGACAGAGATCGCACACCACGCAGAGTCGCAGACGACAGCACTCGTACCTGCACACGGTTGTTGCTGCGGTCGGCCACCACCACGTAGCCCTCCTTGTCCACACCGATGCCCCAGGGACGGCACAGCTGCCCGTCGCCCTCGCCCTCGCACCCGAAGGCCGACACCTGCGAGCCCAGCGCACCGTAGCTCCGGCCCGACTTCACGGTCACCTTGAACGGGCTGCCCAGGATGTGCTGGTTGCACATGAGCACCGACACCAGGTGCTCGCCCTCGCTCTTGGGCAGGTAGCTGACCGTGTACGAGCCGTTCTGGTGGTCCGTCACGTCCGCCGCCGCCAGGTTGCCGTCCGAGGCCGACATGAAGACGGCGGAGACGGCGTCGCCGCCCGACAGCCGCGGCTCGCCGTCGTGGTCGTAGCCGGTCACGGTGAAGGAGGCGGGCTTCCCGCGGAGCGCTGTCTTCAGGCCCTCGCCGTGGGCCTTGGTGACGGGGGCGAAGGCTCCGCTGCTGATCAGGCCCATGGACTGGAGAGCGATGTAGAGTGCCTGTGGCGACCACCGTGGAATTAGTATCACACATAATGAGACCACCTACCACGACTGGCGAGCATGAATCATTTCTGCTCTTAAATATTACATATCGTTGCTGTCGCGAGGAAACCACGTAACTCCATTTTTGAGGTTTTGGATTTTTTTTTTGCATAAATAAATCAGTGCTAAAATATTGAACCAATGAAAAGTAGTAAAAAAGCACTTTGGAGAAAACCTCTTAACTCCATCAAACTGTCTGCTAAAGCAACTAACTCCCCCACCTCTCCCCCTCTCATGCAAGTAATAGACAATATATAAAGTCTGCTTTGTTTTCAAAATAAAAGGTTTTTCCATTTCCTGAAAAATGAACAGTTTGGAGTTAGATCGTCTGGTTTCTTCCCGACAGCAGAGATATACATTTCTCAACACGGGATATTCTACAGGATATTCTGTTGCAGCAACTGTGTAACCTAAGTGAGTAGATTTAGACATACTACTTTTTTCTCACGTGCCGGCCCACCAGAAATGAAACCTCTGACCTATTTCTGGGGCTTGACACATTGTGTAACCACCTCCACCCCGGCGGTGTGATACTCTTAATTGCACAGATGGGAGTGCAGTGTTGATTTCGTCGACTAAAACTATGACACAAAATGTCCGTCGACTACCTTTTTTCAGGGACAAAAACTAAATGAAAAACTAAGCTACGATATACTGACAATTTCTTCAACAAACTAGACTAAAATGTTAGGGAGGAGACTAGTGGAGAAGAGATTGAGTAAAACTAATTTTATTGAATTTTATGTTTGGTTACATGCTGAAAATAGCAGTGTGACGCGTTGTGAGCTTGTAGATTGTTGTGAGAGAGTAAAATCAGCCATTACGACATAATCAAGGGCCGCCAAAATACATTCTATACATTCTAGTCGACTAAATCAACTGTAGATTAAGTCGACTAAAATCATATAATATTTAGTCGACTAAAACCAGACTAAAACTAAAACATTTCAGGTGACTAAAATAGGACTAAAACTAAGTTTTATTCAAAAGACTATGGACTAAACTGCAATCTAAGTTTTGCTGTCAAAATCAACGCGGATGGAGTGGAGGAGTTATTCTAGTACCTGGTCTGGGGGTGTGAACATGAAGCGGTCGTCCTCCTGGGGCTGCAGAAGGCCCCTCAGGGCCTTGAGCTCGTGGATCTGGGTCAGCATGCGCTCGCGGGCCAGCAGCACGTCCAGGTGACGGCCCTCGTCCAGCACCTGGCTGACGGCCGCGATGGTGCTGTCCAACTTGGACAGGCTCTGGTGCAGCTTCTCCACCTGCAGATACAAGGACTTGGCCTTGACCTGACGGATCTTCTCCACCTGCAGGACAATGAAAAAGGGGTGGAAAGGGGGGTTAGGCTTGATGATGATTTCCCCCCTCCCCCCTCCCCCCACACAGAGGGGCAACTCATCTTCTCTAGACCAGAGCAGTGGTTTTCAACCCTTTTTACACCAAGGCCCATCATTTATTCTGCATTTGAGCCACGGACCACCATTTAATGAGATGGATAAGATTTTGTCCACAATAAGAGACAACAGGCAAACATTTTTTTTCAAAATAACAATTATTCTACATTCTCTAATTGTGTAGACTTCTTGTAAATTCAGTAATGCAATTCAACTCTTGAGAGTGTAAAATAAAACCAAATTGACCCCGACGGGTCCATTTCATTTCATTTTAAGAGTTAAAGGTCTATAAAGGTGGTTGCACACTGGACGTGTTTTTCGGAAAACCGACGGAAAAACGCAGCTAAAAATCTGAAAACGCGTCCAGTGTGCAGGGACCTTAAGGGTCCATTTGGTTACCAACTCTCCATCATTTAGCTTGGGGACCACCTGGAAGCCCCTCAAGGACCACTGATGGTCCCCGGACCACTGTTTGAAAACCACTGGTCTAGAGAGTAATCCACAGTTGTATCTTTAACAAACAAGGTAGCCTTGAGGTGCAATGCATGATGCATCAGCACCCTCTGGTGGACACATTTGCAGACAGTGACAACATTTATACAGACAGCCTCATTACAACAGTTTCGCTCTCATGTCATGTTGACGCTACTCAGCTAAAAACAATAGGAGGCACAAAATAAAATAAATAAAATAGGACGAGAGAGAGCGAGAGGGAAATGGAGAAGCATCTAGAGCAGTTCACGGGGCCAGTTTTACATCACTAAAAACCCCAGAGCTTTTCTTATCCGGTATACATTTCAAATGTAAGTGCGCACAAAGATAAAGTTACCGCACAGTCAGGGGAAAAGCAGCGCATTGAACAGCGGACAGGACCTGAGAAGAAGAGAGGCTGGAGCTTTACTTATAGCATCACCTAAACAAAAGGAACGCCACACAATAGTCCGGCTGACTCCATACGAAAGGAGAACATTTCATGGCAGGGCAGGGAGTCCTGAATGAAAAACAAAGGGGTGTCCGAAAGAGAGAGGTTCCTTTTGTTATAATCCTTCTTGTAAGCTGAACTGTAATTTGCATCTGTGGGACTAGAGTTACACTTTATGGCCACTGAGAACAAAGACCCAAAGTTAGGCTTTCTACCAGACCAGCGGTTAAGATTGAGCTCCTCAGTTGGAACTCATGCGCACAGCAAGAGAGATGGTATGTATTTCAAAGAGTTGCGGGCCACAGGCCTGAGAGAACATGGGAGAAAAGCGAGAGAGAGAAAGAGAAAAAAAAATGGAGAAAGGGGGAGCGTGAGGCGGAGAAGGGGTCGGGGGGCTTAGTGTGTGTGTAGGGTTAGGGGTGCCTGTAATGACTTTATCAGAGAGCAGAGTCAGGTTGAGGATAAAGAGTGTGTTCTGCAGCCCTATATAGGGGCATTAAAGAGGCAACATGGGTAAGTGAAAACCTCCTGAGTGACATTTTGACCCCAGCGCTTATACTGTGCGCACACACACACACACACACGGAAGCTGTCAGATCAGAGGGAGTGAGGCGTAGGGCAGGTTTTACGATGCTACCAAGCCAGCTCCAAGCGGAAGGGCAGGAATAAGGGGTTTCTTTAATGGTACATGGGAAAGACTCGGTTCAATTAATGGTTGTACCTGCCTCCCCTCATAGATTACACACACACACACACACACACACACACACACACACACACACACACACACACACACACACACACACACACACACACACACACACACACACACACACACACACACACACACACACACACACACACACACACACACACACACACACACACACACACACACACACACACACACACACACACACACACACACACACACACACACACACACACACACACACAGTATTTGACTGCGTGTGTGTTTAATTGTTGACTTTTACAGTTGCAGTGCATACGGCATGTCAAGCCTTCACACCCTTTCTCAATGAACAAATACATAAATACTTGTAACATAGCATTGGTAAGCTATTGCTATTCGATCTAGGAAACAAACTCATTTTGTAGCTCAGGGTCAAGGGACCTCAGGGGGTGGAGGCCTTTCGCTTCTAGCCCAAAACAGCCCTCTCTTTCTCTGGGTAACATTAAGCCCCCGGGGGCCCAACGTGTCCGGCTGATAATATACTACACAGCCCATTATATCTTTATTGCATTTTGGCTTTCGTCACAGTTACTAGTTTACTGGAGCTAGTTTACGCCGTCTATAACCCGACACCCCCACTCATTTCCCCTAAAATCCTAATGTAAAAATCATCTTGGGATTTTCTGAAGTGCCACCACCAACGATGGATGGGTGGCTGCCATTCATTGATCCATCATCCAGGTCATGAGTCCTGTTGCCTTGAGGCGGCTGGTCATGGGATTGCGCGCATGTCGCACACACACACACACACACACACACACACACACACACACACACACACACACACACACACACACACACACACACACACACACACACACACACACACACACACACACACACACACACACACACACACACACACACACACACACACACACACACACACACACAATATAAACAAACATTTAATGGACATCATAACCTCCCTGCATGCACCTACCGTTACATGACTGTGTCTCACATCTGAACCTAGCGTAGCTTTATGTGCAAGAATGTGTCCAGGGAGACCCATGCACGGCGTGCCAGCCATAAAACACCTTCATCTGACAAAATGCTGTCAGCGGAAATAGTGCTGGTATGATTTACAAGTTACGACCGAGCCGTTGTAGAGATAGGACAACGATGTGCAGTTGGAGGGAACGGGGCTACTGAACTGGTGAGTGGACAGAGCAATAGGCCCAAAACGAGATAAGAGAGGATACCACAATAGAGATGAAAAACACATGGACGGGTAGTCTAAAACACAGGGGAGTGAGAATAAAAACATGAGAGAAGAGAGAGAGAGAGAGAGAGAGAGAGAGAGAGAGAGCAAAGGAATACATGGACAGAAAGAAAGACAGAAGGCAGAGAAAGGGACCTACTGTACAAGCTAGCATGGTCTACAAGCACACGTCTGTAGACGGCTAGCCTCCTACGGAGGCACGCTGTATAAACAGTCAGTTATCACAAAGTAATAATCACAAATTGTGTTGGGCCACACAACGCCTAAATCACCAAATGACTCCAGTGAAAACGATATTACCAGGCCTAATCTCCCAGTAATCCAAAAATGTTCCGGGCGGGGTTTATGTGTGATCCAGCAGTATCTCACCTTCCACAGTAGTTCACACTCTCGCTCCTCCAGGGCCTTCTTGTGTCTGAGGACAATGGCCTTCACCTCCGTCTGCACCACCTTGGCCTTGATCTCCACCTGTTCTGCCATGGCCTGGGCCTTCTCCATACTCAGCTAGGAGATGAGAGAAGAACATATGGGGTTATTTATTACGCTTATGTTTCTAACCACTTGGACCACAGCATCCATATTCTGCGAGCAGAACGTTCATGATACATTGTGACATGCTTTTATATCTGCTATTTTTGGCGAATATATTTGGTGTGGAGGGAAGAAGCAGTCCAAGTACCAAGCCAACGCAGGCCCAGTTTAGAGGTAGCCTTCAATCAACAGTTCCAGCACTGCAAATAGTTTTGACCAGTTTTACAGACAGTTTTTAGCCTGATTTATATTTTGATGTACGACGGAGTCGCACATTGATGAAGATCTACTAGCTCACAATGGGCCGTGACACATTGTGAGCTAGTAGATCTGCTAATAAATGAACACTCGGCACTTTGAAATGCATCTTGTGCAGTACAAAATGTTCAAAATGCATCTTGTGCAGTACAAAATGTTCAAAATGCATAACAGAGAAGGGTAAACAATATGACAAATGTTGACTAGTTAAAACTTTTTTTCTCCCTCTCTAAACCTCATGTAGAGAAATAAGACAAATTGAAAAATAAGACAAATTAAAACACATACATGCTCAACAAAAAGGCTTCACCAAAGGGCATGAAGTTCCTGCCCACCCCCACTGTACACTAGGGCTTTTGCAGGGCTTCTGGGCTGCCTTGGCATTCTAACTGCTCCCCCGGCCAAAACGCTCATCATAACCATCTGAGGCTTCTGAGCAGCCATCAGCTGGGTGAAGGTGAAGCTTCTCTCTCTCTTTCCTTTTCTCGTCACTGCAATAGCGTCGTCTACACCAGGTGTGGGGAAACTTTGACGATGGAAAGGGCCACAATATTTCCACACTGACTCCAGAGGGCCACATTGCATATACTGTCGGGCTGAAACCTCTTATCTACGTATTTAAAGTCGTATGCCCTACTTTGTCATTCCTTCTCACACAAAAGTAACAAAAATAGCCAATCTACAAGCTTGTAGATCTGCTATTTAGCTTTTTATTGGAATCCTGGAATTGGAAATTGGAAAAAACTGGGAATTGGCTTAAATGGGAATACAAATAGACAAATGGTACACGAATGTACACATTAGTTCACTGTCCAGTTAAATCAACACTGAGGATGTCAGTCTTCAACTGCAGGATAAGAGGGGAAAGGAAAAGGGGATATGAAAGGAGGATCGAGGAATCAAAAAGGAAACAGGATATAAAAAGGAGAAGGAAGTATTAAAAGCCAAGGTCCCCCATCTCCCTGGAGGCTGGATGCAACGACACCTGCTCTGTCACTATATGACGCGTTCCTTTCCCACATGCAATCAGTGCTTTAGGAGGGACACGGGCAGTGGTGGGAAAAGTACTCGGATGTTTTGCTTAAGTCAAAGTATAAATACTGCAATGTAGAAATACTTTGTTACAGGTAGAAGTCCGGAAATCCAAATGCATTAGAGTATTGGTATCAAAATGTACTTAAAGTACTAAAAGTAAAAGTACTCCTATTGCAGAACGTCCCATTTCACATTTTCAAAATGTGTACAAAATCTTTTGAAAATAGACGAAATGTATATAGGGCTGAAGTAGTTAATGTATGTTGTTTTGTAATAATAATCAAAGTCTACAAAGTAATTAGTACCTCCTACTGGTGCTGAATGCTAAAACTACTTCCTCTCTGCATCCAAATTGTGTGTAGTGCCTGCTGATCACCAAGTACACAGAAACTGAAAATGTGATGATTCATAAGTGACTAATGGCTTACCGGTATATTTATTATCTAGGCAACTGCTATCCAAGACAGACAGATCGAAATAAAAGATACATTAGCAACTGGACAACAGTATACTTATTGCAATACTAGATCAGCTGGAAAAACACTAGACAAATTGCTGTGCAACATTAAAGATTTTAAGATTACTTATAGAGAACGCACCATTATGAATTTTATATTTGTCTGTTTTTCTCTTTTTCCTTGCTGGATGCAACAGTATACATTGCAGTACATTTGTCTGGCACTCACTGTTGGGATTTAGCAGAATTTGGGGGGAAACCAAGACAATCTTTTTCTCTGCGATACATGGGGAATGGACTAAATGGAAATTTAAGCCCAGCACTTGCTTGAGTTACGATTCTAAATGGAGGCGAAAAAGCTACTGTATCCAATGGGGATGTAGCAATATTGTTGTTATATTACGATATAGCACAAATGTCTAGATATTATCATGGGTCAGAAATCTGTTTTTGTTTCAACAGCAGCTCAGTAATGAAAAGTGAAACAGATGGGTGGAATTCACAAGGTACCCAGAGCTATAGGCCTATTATCGTGTTATGATGACAGACACGATAGAGACACAGATGGGAAATGAAAAGTTGTGTCCTACAGATTTTGGTGATTTCTTTCCCCCCTCCATTTAGTTTTTTACCGTGATAAATATATTGTGATATATATTTATATATATTGACTCGTATTACCGGTATATAATATTGTGAGTTCATGGTATCGCTACATCCCCAACATACTAAAATAGACCTGGGGGAAAAGATATATCCTGGAAAGAGTTTAACCACTTTTATAATTATATTCGAAAATATATTTTTGAAAAAAAAAAAAAAAAGAAACTGTGGGGGTGGGGGAGGAATAAATAAATAAAAATAGCAATTCTGCCAATAATGATAAGTCCAAAATAGCACCATCAGGGTCAATATGGTTAAATTGTGTGGCTCCCCACATTTTTGGGGCTAAATCCACATTCTCTCCTGCTTTGTGTGTGTCCCTTCCCCCTCAGGGTTTTTTTTATCAGGGTTTTTCTCTGGCGTCTTTCAGAAGGTCACAGGGTGGCTGCCGGACCTCACAGGCCAGTGGGATAGATAGGGCTTCCTTTGTGGCATCAGCCACTCAGGTCAGAGGTCAGTGTAACCCCCAGCAGGTCGTGATCTGCGACCCCTGTCTTAAGACCCCACCCCCAGGGGAACAAAGCCCCTGGCAGCAGGGACCTTTTCTCTTTCCTCTTGCCATTTGCGGCAAGGCAGTTAAAGGGTCAGCTAAATCAGGCCCCCAGAAAGGAACGGCGAACAGCAGGAGAAGGGAATTCTGGGAGATTTTATTTGTGTTGTCTTATGGCCAACCACTCCCCTTCTGTGTGTGTGTGTGTGTGTGTGTGTGTGTACCCAACACCTTTCATCTGTGTTTTTATTTTTGTGAGCTTGTGCCTGCCTTCATTCACTTTGAGGGGTGAAACTATTCGATATAATCGATTAAAAAATGCAAAATAATCGATTCGCTTGTAGATCGGCTATCATATTTTGCATTACGCCATTGTACATCAAGGCGTATAATACGGTGCAATAAGATTAGATCAATCCAAAAAGTAAATGATAGGAGAACTGCTGAAACAATAATGGATAGTCGCAGCCCTACTTAACATTCCGTCTCTCTCATGGTCTTTCCCGTGCCCCAGGAGGAGTGGTGGTCAGTCTCTCTCTCTCTCTCTCTCTCTCATTCTTTGGACAGCAGCAGCTTAGAATACACATCATGTCCAAACTGGCCAATCAGAGCGCAGAATGAACCAGAGCTGACCAACCAGGAGGTCACACATTCAGGGTTAGAGGTCAGAGAAGATAATGGGTGTGGAGTGGGAGGAAGTTTCCTACCCCAGGGGGGGATGTGTGTGTGCATTCTCTCCCAGGTCAGCTCAGGAGTAAACGCTGACACCAGAGAGTACACACACACACACACACACACACACACAGCACCCTTCCTCATGGGCAGAGCCCATGACTCAGCTAAAATGGGCCTCTTTTTTGGGGGGAGGGGACCGTAATAGTAATTATTTTTGTAATTCATTTTTTGGTAGGATAAATTATGTTTTACCATACTATGTTGTCTTGTCTGTAAAGTTAGATGAGTGACGTGCATAAACGTATTAGTCTTCTTCAATATACAGCAAAGACTACAAAAGGTGCTACACAGTAAAATCCTCACTGTTAATTTACCATTATTTTTTATTCTGAGAGTGTACAAATGTGACCAAGTGGACCCGGTCCAGTATTACCTGTCAGCCAGTAGATAGCAGACACCAGGCGGGGTCTAACTTTCTTCAATGGAAGAGCAAGGAAACCACCTCCAACAAAGTTGTGTGTGTGGAATTCTTTCAAATGTAATAATAGATACTCTATTCATTAACATTAAATAAGATCCTGGTTGCAGGTGTGATACTCTGCATTTTACAGTGTAGGGGTCATTGTGAGGGCCAGGTAAGAGGTACCTGCGGGCCTCGCCCACCCACTTGGTTGCTTAAGGGTGTCCCATCAACACAAAGGTCAGGCATGAGCGATGGGCGCGCCGCAAACGATGTTGAGGAAACATTTAAGAAGACGCGCTATGAGGTCATATGACCTCAGCGGAATGGCTAGCGGTGTCAGGTTTCTGTAGTATAGTGACTCGTCCACCCCAAGGTCACCGCATTGCTCCACCGTCCAGGCAAGTTGCGTAACACTAGAATGTTAACTACCGCAGTAAGCTTTAGTTTTGGGTAAAAACTCTAAAGCAAGGCATTCAAAACATGTTTTAAAAGCATTCCTAACTCTTCTCTGTCTCTTGTTATGTGCATCAAGAGCAAGGCTTGGGCTTATTCGTTCCTTTATATACTGCATGTATAGAGCATTTCATCAACACTTTCGATTAATACACAGATTTTGAATGATATGGTAGTCCCAAAAGTGCGGGGAGGAAATTGACTGAGGACACGTTATCAAATAAAAGCTGGGTATGTATACAGAGACAGAGAGAGAGAGATGTATGCCTTTCTGTGGGTTTTACAGTGTGGCACTGTAGGAGGGACGTCAGGACGCGGTCTAGGAGTGGGTCTGTCTGGGGTTGATCGTGCAAACTACAAGACTAGACTGATCAGCACCAAACGACAACGTTATAAAGTCAAAGGCAGTCTGAAACCAGTCTGAAAGATTACTAGCAAGCTTTCTGAAAGTGTTCAAACACCAACACTGCCGCGACACAAGATCAGTGCACGTTTTCACATGACTTGGATTTAAAATGTCCTAATACTGCCTGCATTATAATGTGAAAACACACCAATAGATGCCTGACATCAAAGAGTGTCCAAGAACCACACGGACGCCATGCCTTTATTAGACCAACGATTATTTGCTGCCATGTCGCTTTACTGCTTGACTTTGCATCATAGCATTGTGCTGGAAAAGAACATGTGAACATGTTCGTGTCTACCTTGGTGCCACGTTTCTATCACTGCCGATCGGAGCTGGAACCAATTCATAACTGCTCCTACTGCATGAAATTAATGTGGATTCTAACACTTCCCTCTAAGGACAAAAGTTAGATTTTTAGTGCGTGTTAGTGGGTTTTTTGCCCAGTGGGAACTTAGCTCAAGTGTCCCCTCTGCCACTACTTTCCCCTCTCATATATTCTTCAGCCATCTTCCTCCCCCTCCAAAAAAGACATCACTAATAAGTAGGCATATCCCGATATTGTAAAACTCCTAATTTCCGATATCAAAGTATATCAACTGATACCGATATATGCGGTCGTGGAATTAATACATTATGCCTAGATTTTACTGTGATGCCCCACTGGATGCATTCATAAATGTAAGGGTTTTCCAAATAAAAATAAACATCATAAATTCAGGAGAATCTTTAATCAATTAAAACAAATAAATTAAATCCGATAACGATATTTTCCAATATAAAAATGTTATGCAAATATCGGCCGATAACACGGGAAGGCCAATAATATCGGACATCCCTACTAATAAGCATGCTGTATAATAAAATGTGAGCGCGTGGCCAGGCAGGGTGATACAGATATCAACTCGACATAATAGGCAGATTTTATGCCACATTAACACATGGAGACCGTCCTCTTTTGTGTCCTCCTCCCTTCCGCAGATGCTTCCTTAACATGCGTTGCGTACCTTTCTCTATGGAGCACAGCTGGAGCTCTGAAGAGCCTTGAACATAATCTACAATCATGTAAATGAAGAGAGAGAGAGAGAGAGAGAGAGAGAGAGAGAGAGAGAGAGAGAGAGAATTGAATTGAATTGAGAGAGAAAGACAGATAAAGAGAGAGAGGAGGGAAAAGAAGGGGGTGGCAGCATTCTACTCCTTTGCAAGGGGAGGGGACGTTTTCCTTTCTCTGAAAATCCTTTAAATACCTCCCTACCCCCCCCCTCCTCCATTCCCCTCCGCCTCCTCCCCTTTGACCTTCAAGGCCTGCCCTCACCAGACCTCACCCCATGCAACCCACCCCCTGTCTAGGACCAGCTGGCCACCTCTAACCTCCATGCTTCTCAGAGCCTCGGCCCTGGTCACTCTCAAGCATTTCTCCCGTAATCAGCTCAACAGCCAGTCTCCTAGGTGGAAGTAAGTTAAGCACACAACACTCCTCTGGCTGAACCTATGCGATGCCTGGGCAGTCTGCACTCCCCCACCCCATCCCGGTCCTCACCTGCACGGCCTGCCGTCCTTGCTGTGCGTCCGCCAGGAGCTGGATGGTGACGGCTCTGGAGTCCTGCACGGCATCCTGCAGGTACACGAAGCTGTGGCCTATGTGTCGGCCCGAGCTGCACTCCCTGCAAATGGGCACCGAGCAGGTCTCGCAGAAGAACAGGAACACCTGGGTTAAGGAGAGGGAGAGAACGAGAGCAAGGGAGGGAAAGGGCGAGAGATAGCTTTTAAACTGACTGATAAAACAACCACGGCATGCAGTCGCATATTGTGGTAACGTTATGGTTTATTTTTTTTAGGTTAAGCTAACTATTTTTGCAGTCCCGCTTAATTTTGGTAGGACAGAGCAGGGGTCGGCAGTGCCAGGTTTACATTTTTTTGATGGTTACATAACATTTAATCATGACACCACATCAAAATGTAACATTTCCAATAAACAACCTTTATTGTACCATATTATTGTCTTTTGTAATATTTTCTTTCACATCAGGATGTAATGATCATTAGACTCAGAGAGACATAAATCTCCAAACTCAGTCTCTCCCCAGTCAGAGTGAGGAGTCTGAATGTAGAAGTATGTGCAGGACTTAATTGTATATAGATGTAATTTAACAGACTATAAACTTTGTTTCAATATTTAATTTGAAAATAAATAAGCTCTAGCTCTCTCACACTTTGTGCCAGTGACCACCCTCCCCTGTGCCAATGTTGGCACCCGTGCCTAAGGTGCATCTGGGCAGAGGACATGGAACCAGTGCAACACCGACCGGCCTCTCAGATTCTGACTGGGGGACGCTGCCATTTTGTGGTCAACGCACCGAGTGGTTGCAGAATAACAGCGCCGAGTCACCAATCACCATCACCTCTCAATGACATGGAGAGACCGACGAGATCAATACATGCAGCAGGAAGTTTGTTTGTGACACAC
Source organism: Electrona antarctica (assembly GCF_951216825.1). Classification (NCBI taxonomy): domain Eukaryota; kingdom Metazoa; phylum Chordata; class Actinopteri; order Myctophiformes; family Myctophidae; genus Electrona; species Electrona antarctica. Next base: position 33,137,852 of record NC_136796.1, read on the forward strand.
ACACACACACACACCCCCTAATGAATGTGGAAGTACATGAATGACAAACAGGGCATCCATATGTATATATGGCTGACCAGGGACATACGCTTTTACACCCCAGAGACCTGCTGCCTTCCATCATAATAGCTCAGGAAGGGTGGTGGGATTAGCGGCCACACCCAACACGGATCAATATTGTTTTGGACCATTCTCCACACCTTGGGAGTTCAGTTGGCACTATTTTTGAGGGGCGCTAGCCCCTCCTATATTCAGCTATTAGTGAACAATAAATGGAGAATTTACGTCATATGTCTGAGCAAATCGGCTATTTTCGTCCTACATAAACACAAAATTACCATTGACAATTAAAAAAATCACACCCGTGTGAACTGAGTGGTGTAAGGTCTTATATAGCCTGATCAGCTGTGGTCTGACGTAATGTCTGACGTAATGAAATCACACCCGGGTGAACTGGGTGACCATAGCAACCATGCTCATTTTTGTACGCACAGACAGACAGACTAACAAAGCCAGTCGTAGGAGTGGTTTACACCACTCAAAAAAAAGAAATATATATATATATATATATATATATATATATATATATATATATATATATATATAAAACTATGTTTTTGTTAAAAGTTAAAGCTCTATATTATGATAGCAATAATTGCTATAGAGTGCTTGTTCAGTACGGGATTCCGTCTCTTTAATGAACAGAAGACACATCCGCAGGTGGTTTTCCCATCTCCTCCAATCAGGGGAGAGTGCCCTTTTATCATCTCCAGTTTTGTTTGCTCATTTCTTTTGCGTCATCACTTCCAATTCCAACCGCCTGTCCTGTATCCTGTACGACTTCTCTCTGCTGATTGGATCAATCGCTTGTTTACTAAAGAATTGAAGAGACGAGCGAGACCCCCCCCCCCCCCCCCCCCGTTACTGAACAAACACTTTATACGTGCCCTTTATTTTAGATTTTAGCGTTGGCTATTAAAAAATCGCAGATGTGAGCTGTGCTACTTTTTACACTGAAAGTGTTTGAAAGATGTTGAATAATGTTGAATTACGAAATGGTTGGAGAAACTCTGACTTAGAAGGCATTTGTAGAATGGGCCTCAGGTCTTACGGGGGTTAAGACAATAAATAAATGTGATTTTCTACAGTTTTCTCATCTCGGCAGAGCCCGTGGTGGGTGTGTCTGCTTTGACCAGTTATAATACCAGTTCAACCAGGAGAACAAGAGATGGAGACAATGCTATTGGGGCCGTTAAAAGAAACCATCATGTTTGCTGAGGCTTCAAATTAATTGTATGTGTTGTCGACATCCATAACTTCCTGCTGTCATCCACTCGCTATCCGTCTTTGTCTATCTTTTTTATCTATCGTATCTATCTATATAGCCATCAATCTATCGCATCTATCAAGTATCACATTTCAATTAATACCACAAGATGGTTTAGTTTCAGGAACCCTACAGTACTTACTTACTAGGCTAACAGTCATCACAATAGAAAGGCATTATATTCATATTTTCCCCATTTCAAAACATCCAATCCAACATCCAATCAAGAAAAGACTATTCTAATGTAAGATTCACAGCCAAATCATTTAAAATATCATGGTTTACAACAAAAGCAGAACCAATAAATGAACAGTTTGCCAAAAGCGAGACCCCCCCCTCAGGAGGAATGGGAGGTTAGATGTGACATCTAACCTTACTGCTCCAACCTAAATCCTGCTTTGAGCCAGCGTCTGAACCATGATTGGTTGTAATCAGAGGGTAATTAAATATGCACTGGCCATCATATCCTAGGGAGACAGAGGATCAATGCACCCAATAGCAGGAGACCAGCGTGGAAGGGGGAGGGGCCCTGCAATCAATCCATCAATAATGGCCGTTCCCCCGGGGGAGTAGCATAATCTAATGAGACGCACACACACCTCCCTTTCTATCTGGGACTTCCGCACCTCCCCCGATGCCCTTCCACCCCCCACCCAATAAGCTTCTCATGGAATCCTTTCTTCTTGTCCTTTCTTGCCATCTTCCTCTACTCCTATTGAACCTTCTCTTCTATTTCTGCCTCTGCTCCACTCTGTCACTCAATCCCCTCTGACTTATCCAAAAATCCTGTGTGTGGGGGGAGGGGGGAACAAAAGGGTGGAATGCAGCTGGGTTGTAGATGGGAGAAGGAAAGACAGGTTGGACGGAGGATGAGAGACAGCAGCCAGAGGACAGAGAGGACATAGGAGGTTGGATGATGGGGTTGGATAAACAGGTTGGACGGAGGATGAGAGACAGCAGCCAGAGGACAGAGAGGACATAGGAGGTTGGATGATGGGGTTGGACAGAGGATGAGAGACAGCAGCCAGAGGACAGAGAGGACATAGGAGGTTGGATGATGGGGTTGGAGGATGAGAGACAGCAGCCAGAGGACAGAGAGGACATAGGAGGTTGGATGATGGGGTTGGATAAGTAGCGAGATGGGTTAGTTGGGGCTGAGTGGTTCTCAAATGTTTTCATTTCGAAGAACTCCTATAACTCTGAGTCTGAGTGTATACAAATGCACTCAGAGTTAAGGACGTGGGGTCCAGGGAGGGTCCCTGGACCCCACTATAAGAACCACCGAGATGATGGAGCAAAGAGATGACGGATTGTGACAGTCGCCTGAAATGGCAGTGAAAGACTGTTGAGTGGCTGTTTACACCTATAGTCTAATTTGTGCTCAAGCACAATGGTGTGGTTTGCCTAAAATGCCTGATCTACAAGCGAACAATGTGTCTATTCAAAAAGCGCCAGGGAGATTTTAGAACAAATTCAACGTATCCCTCTCCAAATTGGTCCATCAGATCTTCAGACACATACCGTAGATTTTTGCCGTTTGTTTTTAGTTCAATGTTTGCTTTAAAAACGCCATTGACAATGAAGGGAAAATGTACGTCATGTCCCTAACAAACATTAAATCCCATTAACAATAAAGATAATTTAATGTTTGTTTTGTCACCGTTTGTTTTATATCACCATTACATCACCTAATCAACATGAGTTAGACTTTAATATATTAGCGCCCCTCACTTCACACAGGCGAGATTTGTTTTCTCTTGCGTCCCTATCCGTTAGATGTTAATTGGAGACATGGGAAACTAAGTACAAAAAACAATGTGAAAAATGAATGAATGAATGAATGAATGAATGAATGGAAACACTGGAGGACCGTCCTAAACCCTAAGCGGAATAGCGTCTCTCTGCCAGTAGATCCCATGACAGATAGTAGCATCTATAGTAAAGTCTCTCACTACTATCTCCGACTCATGTATCACCAACTACTCCCGAGTCCTTGAGGTGTCAGGCACATACACACTTGCAAATATACACTTGTGCACGCACACGCACACACACACACAGAGTTGTGGATTACATAATACATTGGCCTCTTGGAAAGTTCGTCAATAATATTGATCTACACAGGATACTGGTTCTTCTCCGAGATCTCCACTCAAGACTATGATTCACACACACACACACACACACACACACACACACACACACACACACACACACACACACACACACACACACACACACACACACACACACACACACACACACACACACACACACACACACACACACACACACACACACACACACACACACACACACACACACACACACACACACACACACACACACACACACACACACACACACACACACACACAATCTCGTTCCACTTTTTGTATTTTAAAGGAGCAAATATGGTACAAAAAAAAATCCAACATTGTAATGGTTAGACACAATTTGGTCCAATTTGGTCCGTCATTTATTTGGCCCACAATTCCTTTACTGAAGAGTTTGTACAAATGGAACCATTCCCCCTACATGGCCTTAAAAGTGGCCCATTTTGTTCCATTTGTACACTCATGGATTTTACTGTGTAGAATAGATGGTGCGTTATACAGGTACTGAGCTAATAGAGCAGCCAACACACACACACGTGACACAGAAATGTGAAAAACAAGATCAAGAGACATGAAATAGGTGAGCTGTCACGGTAACAGAAGTTGTAAATTCCACAAAGATCACTCTGGAGTGGAGGCCTTTAGGGTTTAGGTGAATCACCAAAGAGCTCTCCAAAACAGAACACATTCTAAACCAGTGGTTCTCAAACCCTTTCACGTTAAGGACACCCAAATGAATATGCATTTGAACCGTGCATCTGAAAAGACTTTGCCAGGGAGCCAAAGATTTGTCGAAATATCCCAAATTTGTTCTTTAAATAGTGGATTTACAAGCACATAACGCACGTTATGAGCTTGTAGATTGGCTATTTTCAAATAGCCTATGTATTTATAGGGTTAAAGTGGTCAAACTGATTTTAATGCTATTAACTCATTTAGCTGGTAACTAGTTCCTCCTGGAACTAGTTCCTCCTGGAACCTTTTAAAGAACCACCGGAGGTTCCCGGACCCCGCTTTGAGAACCACGGTTCTAAAACACACTCGCGCACGGCGCACGCCGCACACACATAAGCAAGACGAGTACTACTAGGCCTTCTACACAGTACATCCTCGGTGTTCATATAACTCTGAGATGGACCCATATGTCCATTTGTGTTGAATTTGGTTCCATTTGTGTTGAATTTGGTTCCATTTGTGTTTAATTTAGTTCCGTTTGTGCTGAATTTGATTCCAGTTGTGCTAAATTAACACTAATTTTACAGTGCAGCTCTTGGGTAGGTAGGGGATGGATACAATCTGTCACATAAGACTATAAAGCCCCATGGCAGTAGGGCTGGGCCATGCTGGGGAAGTGAGTTATAGTATTTCATTAGTCCACAGGATGTTAGTCACCCCCACCTCTTTACACTTACGCATACAAATGCACGCACCCCCATGACGGCAACTGGTTTACTGCTGGTCATGTAAGCATTGGTATTTACTATTTAAGGGTTTGCGGCACCAGTCTAGCAGCAATATTTGACCACCATAATGAGATGAGACTGTGACTGACCATGCACTTCGTGAAATGGTAGCCACAGGCCAGGGCCACAGGCCAGGGTTCAGCTATAGGAAATATCGACCACAATATATAACTGTATATAGACACACATTGTGTTGGCCTGTGAGTCTGTGTGTGCCTTGCCTTTTAGACCATTAGGTGCTGGTGCTAGCCCAGCTTAGCCAGCTAGCAGGCTGCGGTAGGATTCACCCCTCCCCAACCCTCCCCCTCCCACTCCCATAGGCAATGGGAACTGGGGTAGAGGGCATGAGCATGATCAGCCAGTAATATCACTCGCTGTAGCACTCCCTGCATGCATGCACACTGCATGGGGGAGGGGACAAGGGCCAGTAACATCACACCATGGTGCCAGAAAGCCAAGACTACTCTGGGAATGGCAAGAGCATGTTGCCTGAAAAGAGCTTCCACTTCATCTTTAACGGCATTTCTGTGAAAAGCAGAGTTCTCCGATGGCTGTAGTACTATCCCGTTGTCTTGTACACTCATTTCATACAGTTTCAGTTTAGTACAGTTTGCACCAAAATATCCATCAAACAGTCCGGGATTACGCCTTGCGCGTAATATTCTATTTAACTCACCCGGCGCCAATTTCCCCTTTTGACGCATATTTTCGTATGCACCGCTGATGCCTTTTCACACCTTTTTACGAGCTGCTTTAGCGGCTGGTTAGTGAAAGCTCATGAAATGTAGACGACATCGTCATCAGCTAGTCATACTGAATCCCTACTCCTGATTGGCTGCCTCGTCTGCCTCCCCTCTCTCACAGAGTGCAGTGATATTCCACCTCCCCAACACCGCACCGCCTCTCCCCTCACACATACAGGCAGCGCATCCAGGGGGTGCACGGCCGTCGGCAAACAAGTTTGGGATTTTTTTTAGGAAAGATTGACATGTCAACGTGTTCGGGTGTCATATGTCAATCAAATCAACTGCGTGAAAAAGGGGGAAAAAAATCACATAATTTCAGATGAAGTTAACAGACTTTTTCATGCGATCCCATTGACTGGCACAACAACAGACAACATTTAGAGGCTGGAGTAGCTTAATTAAAACACTGTCCGACTTTGTTTTGAGTCGTCTAATATAAGAATTGTTTGTGGTCCGATAATAGACAAACTGTCTCTGCGATACTGTTGGCGAGGTGTCTCTGTAGTCTGTATCGTTTACGTTAGTCAGTCCTTCATATTTGATACAGTCTGTCGCGTGGTCTCACAAATGCGTGTTGTTCGTCTATCACATTATCATACATGGCTCAGTTAACATGTGCTGTTTGCGCTATGTGCGTACATCTTTGAAACTTCATTACCGAGCCACTTGGTGAGCTTGTTAGGTCTGCTATTTACAATAGAACATCTAACCACGGCCACGAGCTTGTGACAGAGAAGCGAGTGACTAATTATCGTGCCAGTTGCCGTGCGCTCCCCCGCGGCCAGAGGAGCAGGGAGGCGGGTGGGCTCGGGGGAGCTCACGGCAACTGGTACGAGAATTAGTCACAAATGCACAACGCTATTTTTTCCGGGACTCCGACTCAGACTCAGACCCGAACATGCGCTCTGTGATGCACGCTCATGCTTCTGCTGTGCTTCGCAAGGAATCTCGGGAAAATCTCGGGAAAAGGCTTCTACCTTATAAGAGAAGCCTAAGGAGTATTAAACAAGAAGTTAGGTCAACCTACAACATAAACAATTATTAAACTAAGAAAGATTTAAAAACAGTGCAGGTGTCAAGTGACTTAAACAGATATAAACATACATTACAGTTATGGGAAAGCTTTCCAGAATAGATGGGTTTTTAAAAGTGTTTTAAAACATGACAAAGAATTTGCCTTTCTAATTGTCAGGATTAGGGCGTTCCACAATTTAGGTGTTCGTGCGACAAAAGCCCGGTCACCCTTGGTGACTAAGCGTGTCACACGAACTTGTAGGAGGCCCACCTCTGAGGATCTCAAATGTCTATGGTCCAGGCACCTTGGCTGGTAATCCAGCATGACAGTGTGTCGCGGGTTCGAGTCCCGATCCTGACGAAGTTTGCTGTGTGTCTTCCCCCATCTCTCTCCCCATTTCCAGTCAAGTTACTGTGTATATCTACCAATAAAAGGCAAAAAAAAGCCCAAAACATATCTTTAAAAAAAAAAAGAAAACCTGCAATTTAAAGACGACCCTTTTTGAAACATGAAATAAAACCAAAACATTCTTCATAGAACCAGTTCTAGATTAAGTCATTAAGTCAGTTATGTGCACTTTCTTTTTTCTGCCTTTCAAAAGATGGGAACAAGGTCCGAAATGTATACACAAACACTAGGCTTGGGCAATATACATTTTTGATAAACAGATTATGATGACAGTTCTTCCAGTATTTCAGTACGGGAAGAACTGTATTTCCAGTTCTATATCAGGGTAAAATCTATTAATTACATTACTGACATGTTTGACATGTCTTCCTCACACAATATGCTTCCATTGTGCACGTCTTCCGCATACAATATGTTTCCATTTTGCAAAAATAAATGGGTTCACGCTATGTGTTCACAAACAAAGGCTACAAAAATATACATTCCGATATGCAGGCTACAGAAATAAACAACTTGAACGCATTGTTTTTAGTTATCTTTCCGCTATCAGACAAACGCATGCTTTTCTTGTGAGATATAATGTGACTGTTCCCTTTTTCCCCCCCTTTCTTTTTAGGGGGGGAGGTAAGGATGGGTGTGTGCTTGTGGTTTCATTACCGTTACAGAGTGACAGCCATTGTCGTGGCCTCAATATGTGTGTTAGGCCTTTAGGCGAAATTGCCCAAGCCAAACAGACACAGACACACACCACAGGGACATTCTTAAGGGCTGATGTCAGTGTGCTTGGTGGCCGGAGCCAAACAAGGTGAAGAATGGCAGTTCCTGTTGTCTTAGCCTTGAAGAATTCCTGTTTCACAGACAGTAGTAACGACACCGACTCGAATACTGCACTGTCGCAAATAGTTAATACAATCTCTTAAGTTATATAAATTCATGGATAAAAACGACATTGGCTCCAGTGTCTAATCCACTGAGCCGTTAAGATTTCTGTTCTCTACATTAATGAACATACATTACATTTTGTGACTTTCTAAACCATGGGAAATGTTGAAAGTTCTAACCACCTAATCTAATACTTATCTAATCTAATATATATCGTGAACTGTCTCCCAAACACAATACAATAATTATAAATATAAGGAATATTATATAGTATATATGGAAAAACTAAAACCGATTCTGTGCCAAAATTGCAGCGCTCTAGTCTCTCCACAGTGGCTTAAAGTCTTCTGAGGGAGACCGCACAACATTCTGTTTGCCTAGAGCGACGGCTGTGTGGTGAGTGGTGACCCACAGTCTTCTGACTGACACACCCACCCCATTCCAACAAATCAGGCAAAAGCAGGTGTCAAGAGGATTAGGTATCCAACGGTCATACAAGCAAGCATGCACCCACACACAAACAAGACACACGTGCACAATTTCGCTACAGTGAATTCGCTACAAGTAAAAATCGAACAAACAAAGTAACAAAAAAAAACATCAATTCACAGAATCTTCTGGAAATACTTAAGTCACTAAGTGCCAGTTAAATAGATACAAGCATTCTTCTTTTCCATTTTATCTGAAACACACTCTTCAACTCTGTACAAGTATGATAGGCAGGGAGGGAGGGAGGGTGGATGGTGGTTGAGCAAAGGAAAATGGAGCCAGACGGAGAGGGGCGGTGCTGAGTGCTATTCCAGATATAAAAATACAGAGTAGTCGGGAGCGGGCTAAAGCCAGTCTGGAATGTCTCGGCTGGATAATCTGTGGAATACCCAATCTCGGCATTCGCACCAATCACAGGAATCCCATCTGCCAGACAAAGCTCCTTTTCATACAAGTCACAAGTACCTACACTCGACCCCTTTTCTACCCCCCTCCCCTTCCATCCATGCCCCATTTCACTCCTCTCCCCCTGGCCCCTCTTTGCCACTTTGTATGCCATTCTGTTTTTCCGTTCTTTCGTTTTGTCTATACCTCGTTTCCCTTTCTCTGCCGCCCGGGCCGGCCTCCGCCCCTCTCCAGTGGTAACCCCTGTTGGCTTGTTGCCACGGACACACATACACATGGACACGCCTGCTGATGTTTTGAAACCCTGCCAGTTACTACATAGTAAAGGGTGGGGGCAGGGGGGCGGTGGCCGAAAGCCGCTGATCTGATTGGATGAGTCTGACCCCGCAGCGGAGAAGGAAAACAAACCACAGTCAGCTGGCCTCCTTAGCGAGCGAACATGTGACAGAGAAGCAGTAAAAAAAAAGGGTGGGGGGAGAATGCTGAGGAAAAAAAGGTTAATCGAAAGAGAGGAAGAAATTGGAGAAGAGCAACGGATGGAGAGAGAGTGCGAGAGAACTGAGTGTGAGCAACTGTGAGAGAGTTGATCTTCAAAACCAAAGCAAAATCCAAGCGCAGACAAAAACATACCGTCCGTCTCTTAAAATTTGTTGTTTCTGGGTTTGTTTAAATTTTTTCAGTTTTTTACTCGGCTACATTTCAATTACAAATATTGAAAACTTAACCAAAATACATTATTAATTATTTTACTAAGTAAAGCTCTATTTCCAGAGCTATATTTTAACTCTGCTATTTTCACTATTATCATTATTTCTTTGCCGATTTATTATTAGTAGTAGTAGCAGCAGTAGTAGTATTTTCATTTCGGAAAAGTCCTAAATTTCAATAGGCTACAGCAATGCATTGGTCTTGAAAAGAAAATGTGCTTCACAATTTGTCTTTTTGAATACGTACGAGTACATACTTTATTTACCACTGGCGATAGATGGAGGAGGAGCTCTGGTTACTGGTTACTGGTGACGCGCACCGCACTCTCCCTCTCTCTCCAGTGCGTTCACAAACACACACACACACACACACACACACACACACACACACACAGAGAAGAGAGAACGTCCGCCCTGCACATACATACACATACACATGGCTCGCATACCAGTGTGGCATCCTAAAGAGCATGACCTTTACAAGAAACGGCCTGCTGACACAAGCAGGCAGACACACACAAATACCTCGCTTGTGTACAATTTTGTACCAAAAGACAGGGAATGCCAGATTTACACTGGATTGTGCATCGGTTGTCGCACACCAAAAATTGCCGATCTACAAGCTCACAGCTAAATTAACTGCAGCCACTCAACCCAAAACACCCGGACAAAACCAAGCGAGCGTAAAGGTGTAATTGCACTGAACAATTAAATGGCATAGATTCTGTTAAATGTGGTTAAAATAAATCATCAAATAAGTATCCGTCCACCTGTCCCTCATAGAAAGTGGCAGATTTACAGTTTTTGAACAGCCGATAAGCTCCAATGTCGGACATAACGTGACAAATGCCTTCCTTTCTATCCATTAATGTACAAAGTGCAAAGCCCTCAAATTGGACATCAAAGCTTCCCTGGATGCGCGCGCGTGCGCCACATACACACACTCACAACACACACAGGAAACATTGGGGCTGCTCTCTAATTATTGGGCACATGTTGTGCATTAAAACCCTGAAAGTCCAACTTCACATAATCCAACTCTGCAGGCTGCTTGAAAAAGCACACACACACACACACACACACACACACACACACACACACACACACACACACACACACACACACACACACACACACACACACACACACACACACACACACACACACACACACACACACACACACACACACACACACACACACACACACACACACACACACACACACACACACACACACACACACACACACACACACACACACACACACACACACACACACACACACACACACACACACACCCCTTCATTGATAACTGCCAACAGATGGAAGATGCTCTCCCAAAAAAGATAAATGCTGCCGTCATACACTCACAATTCACAAGATGCATCCATGAGTGATGAAACGTAATAGTTTGGCCCTCGATGGCAACAGCTGCTAAATCATGTTGGGGATATTTTCTCCATCCGTATGCATTGTCTGTGACACACTGCAGACAGAGAGGGCTGATGAGAAAGGCAGGAGCCAGCAGAGGAAATCCCATGTGTACGCACGCACATGCGTGCGTGCGTGCGTGTGTGTGTGTGTGTGTGTGTGTGCGTGCGTGCGTGCATGAGTGAGAAAAAGAGAAGGAAAGAACCCAGGAGGTATAAACTCAAATTACAGGAATTCCTCTGGCCTTGTATCAGGCCCAACTCAGGGTTAGGTTTCCTTACAACACTGTGTGTGTGCGCGACTGCGCGTGTGCATGTTGGAGTACATGTGCATGTATGTGTGTGTGATGAAGTTTGCTCCTCTACATTTAGTCATTTAGCTAATACTCCAGTCAACCTACAAGTGCAACCACAGAATAAGCTTAAATTCCTAGATAACCAGCATTACAACTAATAGTCTAATTAGAACAAGGTTGGAGTCAGACCCGAAGCCAAGCTCAGATGAAGTTTCTGGGCTCCTAGAAGAGCCATGTGGAAGTGTCAACATTAGTAAAGCATGTGTGAAGAGGACGATTTTCCCATTACGATGTTTTTATTCCATTATCAGCACAAGATAAATCATATCAGAACACAAAAATTACTTTTGAGTACACATACGGCTTGTTCTTGATACAATGTATCACACCGTAAAGTTTGATGTCAAACAACTGGGGTAGAATCTTGGACATGTGGCAATTAACGCAAAGAGTACTTTAGTCGGATGTCAAAGACTTAATATAAGAACTGACTGTTCCAAAAAGAAATTAATCCAGGCAATCTCTGTCTGGGGGTGGCACCATATCGGATTCGTATATGAATTAATGTATTCTTTGGGACACAGGTGTTCTATAAAGTGATTTAAAAAGGAAAATAAAGTAAATGAGATTGTTGAATGGTGAATTATGACCCTGGGGTGTGGCTCTGACATCAGGACTTGTGTGCTGTAAGGGTCCATTTGGTTTCATTTTGGGGTGTGCGGCCTAATGCATACCAGTCTGAGGGGGTCCCTAAAATTAAAATGTTTGAGAACTACGGCTACTGTAGCGTTTCCTGAGCACTGGTGACAGCATCGGTAAAGTCCTTCCTTATGGAGAATGGTGCACAACGCCTATATATCCTTGCTCAGCCTGCTCCAGTGCTCCAGTGACCCCTCCACCCCTGACCCCACCCCTGACCCCGGCTATAAAAAGACTCGCCGATGGGGTGTGTTTGTGTGTGCGCATACGTGCAGCCATGCATGAGGTATAGCAGGCAACCCAGCCCTCCCCAATTTCCCCCCCGGGGAGGTTGTCATGGTGACAACAGTTTAATCTGAGGCAACGAGTCACATTTTGCTGGATTATCATATCATTAGCGGAGGCTATCCCCTCTTTGCTGTGCTGTGTGTATGCATTTATACAAGGGTGAGGGCCAACATCACAGTGAGTGGAGGGCGTCCTTTGATGTAATCCAATTTTCCATTTCCATTGCACATGCAGCATGGGGCCAGGCCGCCAGCTATGACCATGAGCACTCCAGAGGAAGGACTGGCATGTTATGCTGGAAACGCAGGCCAGCATACCCACTTGTGTAGACATACCCTATCAGTTTGTAGGCCCAGAGAAACCTCACCATGCAACTGAAAACCTTAGCCTGGCAATGTGCCCACAACAAAGAAATGTCTGAAATTTAAATGTATAATTACGTCCCTGTGGTTAGCAGATGATGTAGCAAGAGTATAAGTAAGAAATATCTCTTTATTACCAAATGGACTTCTATTGGAATGTTTAGCTCAAATGTGAACTAGATAAAGTGCCCCTCAGGGCACAGGTCTCCACCAGGGCAGGTCAGGTTGTGGCCTCCTGGTGGCGCTATAATAGGCCATTGTGAAAAGGGTGCCATTTCTTCTTACGCCTTGGATGGCAATTGGATGATTTGAGGCATTTTGTTCCAAAAATGTGTTTTGCAAAAATCCACCTGTTGGTGGCGCTATAACAGGCCAATGTGAAAAGGGTGGGATATATTCCTCAGCCTAGTAGGAAAGTCTGTGAAAGATTTCACATCATTTGCCAGCTGTGTTCATGATCTGAGGCTTTTTGTTCAAAACGGGCCAATCCTGCAAACTTTGAAAGAATATGAAATATCGGACAGATCCGGCTTGAACACATGACTATAGAGATAATAGGCGTGTAAAAAAAAACGATTCGAATTAGAATCGCGATTCCCGATGAACGGATTCAAAATCGATTCATAATTTCCAAAAATCGATATATGGTGTTTGTGATATGAAATGTAAGCTTACCGTAATCACAGTAAACATGTCTTCAGTCATTTTCAAGTTACTGTAGTCAAGTTACTGTAGTACTAGTCACTTCAGATCAGCACAGCTGTATTGTATTGTAGTATTGAATTGAGAATCATTTTGAATTGACAATCTGGGAAAAAAATGCTTTAGAATAAATTTAAAAAATCGTTTGGATTGAGAATAGAGTTGAATCGAATCGTGACCCCAAGAATCGGAATCGAATCGTGGGACACCCAAAGATTCACAGCCCTAAGAGATAATGTGTAACGATTTGCATGATTTTTGGACAGAATCTGGAGGAGTAATCAATCAGTAATCATCAAAAAATGTGTTTTTCAAAAGTCTGCCTCCTGGTGGCGCTATAGCAGGCCGTTATGGAAAGTTTGGGGCAGAGGTTCATTGTTGGCAACCAGGGAGTTGCAGAGAAACTGATTAGGGTTTTTGAATATTCCAGCAAAGAACAGAGGGCTCTTTTCTCCAATGTCTCGATTCCTTCTCGTCTTTGTATTCATATCTTGCTTAGTTTAGGGCTGAATTTCCTTATGGGATGTCTGTATATATACAGTTTGAAACTGATAATACCAAAGTGAAAATTCCTGCCATTACGAGTTACAACTTTCTATTCTGTTTCGTTAGCTTAGCTATAAGTTCCCACAGTTATTGTGAGAAAAGAAACAGAGAGTTCAAGCAATTATCTTGAGGACGTCTTTTCCCAACCCTGATCGTTAGCTAAACGTTATGGAAAACTCTCTCAAGATGACCCTTTCCAGGATTAGCTAACCAGCGAGACTGGTTGATGTTGACGACTAGCCTATGCTAACTACAAGACAACATACTGTATGACCATCCAACAGCAGAGTGGAAAGGTTTTGGCTTGTCTCCTAGCAACATGAGGGGGTTTGGATGAAACTGTCTCTCGCTCTGTGTGTGTGTGTGTGTGTGTGTGTGTGTGTGTGTGTGTGTGTGTGTGTGTGTGTGTGTGTGTGTGTGTGTGTGTGTGTGTGTGTGTGTGTGTGTGTGTGTGTGTGTGTGTGTGTTTCCTGGCTCCAGAAGGAATGTGTCTATGAGGAAAGGGATTCAGCAGCTAGCAGCAGCATTCCCCTGAGACCTCCATGCAGTATAGTTTTCCTCCAGTCCTGACCCCCCCCCCCCCCCCCCCAAGCCCATCATCACCATCACCACACACCCACATATCACCTATACGTTTAAAGTGTACGTGTGTTTGCAATAGAACTAGTGCAACCAGAACGTAATCCTATAAAACAGACAGGTATGGGTTGTTATATTCCAACTCTAAGATGTAGCTTTATAATTGGACTATATATATATACTTCAGTGACCGTCTCTGTGAACGTGTGTGTGCATCCTTTTTCACACAGCAGAGAGAAGGCTAACCATTTCCATATTTGGCATATATCCCCGTGGGCTATTTTTCTAGGAATCAATGTAATTTTCGTTGCAGTTGGAGCACGTATTGGGACATCATTAGGATTAGGCAAAAACACTACCGGTCTCCCAGTCCACTGCTGTAGGCAAAAAGTTCCTCGAAAGGGTTACGTAATAGACAGTACAGAGGGGGAGAGTCCCCGGCTCCTTTCTTGGGAGAGCCTTCGGGTGGGTTTTAGGGGTTGGCCATGGGGCACAATGCATGTTTAGAAACAGGGTGGTTCTCGGAGCCTTAATTTAGAAGCCCAGGCCGCCTGTGTCGTCTGTTGGAGCTTGTCAGAGGATGTCACTTGAGTCACTCACTGAGGACTCTACTACTGCAGTGATACCAAATTATACCATAATATAACAATCCTCAGAACACAAGGAAAATACGAGCCAGCAGCGCACACCCATTGCATCTGCCCAGCAACAGTCCACAGGAAGACAATGCATTGATTTGATATGCATAGATATTGTTTGTCAAACAATATCTTCCTTCATAAAAGGAATGGGGAATGGCATTCTACTTGATGCCCGAAAGCCGTACTTTCTTCTATTTTTAACCACCCATTTGTGTTATGATTATCCGTCTCTCTGAGCAACCACCAAGTCAAATGCCTTGTGTGTGTAACCTACTTGGCCACTAAGTGACCCTGCCTTTTAGGCTCGGGTGTTATCCATTTTTCATACCTTCATGACATTTCACCGGGATACACGCTATATGACGATATTTGTGTAAAACAAAATATCGTCTAGTGGCTTCCGAGTGCAGGTACATCAATTAGCAGGTGTCTGGCTAGAATCCCCTCAAGTTTAGGGGATTCTAGCCACTACTGTACACTAAGTACTGGTTTTCAGTAAACATTTTAAGATGGACAGTTTATGAACAGTTCATCTTAAAATGTTTACTGAAAATCAGTACTTAGTGTACAGTAGTGGGGGATTCATCTTTTCAAATTGGACTACAGTCAGTGATTATGCATATATCTTGACTTGAACAATGACTACATCACCTAATTGCTCACATGAGCTTCAGTCTTGTGTTCAGTGTTGCCAGATTTTGCAACAGAAACAAGCAACCAGGTCCAAAACAATCCCAAGAGAAGACACTATATGGCGTATGATCACACACACAGACGTGGGTCCCCAGCTAAATGAGTAGAACATTTGTATAAATGAGTATTGCATTCAGATCACTTTAACCACTTTAGCCTCAGCTATTTGAAAATAATGGCAGATCTACAAGCTCACAAAATCTCAAAATATCTTGAAAGAAATATGAAATATTTGGAATATTTCTGAAACATTTTAACACCACAGATCGGTGAACAATAGGATCCACTGGCTGTTTTCGCCGGCACATTTGAATCCGCCCCTCTAGACCAGAAATCACACTGGTAGGGCAGGCTGACACTTTAGAAACAAGCCCAAAAAACCTGATCTGACCCGTAGATCTGGCATTTTCCTTATCTTTTCAGGATACTGTTGTGGGACAAAGTATAAAATTATGCCTAAATGGTTAATTGATTCATTGATATAGTGTAAAAAAATATATATATTGAAAATACCACAATTATCGATTAATCAAAATGTAATCGATAGAATAAATCAAGAAGAATATAATCAATGGTTTCAGCCATAAATCTGGGCTGAACAGAGATTAAGGCATGAATACAAGTCATGTGGTTAATAAACTGCTTTTGTAGTTGGAATAAGTTTTCTCAAGATGACTGATGACTATGAATGATATGTGGCAATATTTTAAGTTCATATACAGTCATCTTTAATAGTTTATCTAGGTAGGAGACATAAATAGCAGAAATGACCACCAGCCATTTCCTTTCTACCTCCAATAATTCTTCTGTTGGCTGAGCTCCCTGTTGTAATACAATTTAATTTTATCTACAGTCCATCTTCTCCAATCAATATTTTTGATGGTATTGAAAATCCCAGTCGGGATTTCTAAATACCCTGCAATTATAATTATCTCTAAACTACTTTTCCATTGATGAACGACGGCAATGTAGATAGGAACAAGACAGAAAATATGAAAGATCTCTTTCTAGATGCATGGAATATACAAATTGCATCAAGTGAAAAGCATTCGTTCACCAACGTATCTGTAGGGACAATTCTACCCCTTGTGTATAAACACAATTTCACAAAACCGTCTTGACGGAGTAATGAGTGTGGGGAAAAAACAACACTTGGCAGAATGCCACTTTGCTGTCTAAGCCAGAATTTTCTGGGAACATCTCCAGATTCTCCAAGAAAAATTAAGATCTAGCATCTTATAAATTAGCAGGGGATGGCCTTTATTGAGGGTAAATAGTTGCAGTCTTAGAGAGCATGTCAACCATCAACCGAGATTAATTGATGTAGGAACTTGGAGTTGAAGTTGATAAAATGCCAAGAGAATGGACACACCAGAGCTGAGCTATATACTATTGGGGGGGAAAACATTACATTGCATTACATTTATTTTTATACATTTTTTACAAGGGCTGATGCTGGCACAGATTTTGAGAGGGCAAGGGGAGCCGAAGTGATGCCTTTTTTCCACTTTTCCTCAAGAAAGGCTTGGTATTTTGGTGCAGTATTCACAGAGCAGAAAGTAGAGGTGTGGGAATTGTGAGTGTGGACCAGCCAACACCAACTCAGGACTCCTGAATCACTTCCCTCCACTCCCTCCTGTCTAGCATCAGGGTCTTGAGCTCTGCAGTGCTGTTAGTTCTGCTGTTGTGCCACACAGTGTATCTACATAGGTGATGCGCCTCTTTCCTTTCCTGGCTGCGCCCTGCATTGGGTCCCAGTGTCAAGTTTGCTTGCCACCAGTTCTGGGTGCCTGACACAGTGCCCAGCCATGCCGGCCTCATCCTTCTCTCTCTGACCTCGTCTGTGACCCGTGGTAAGTCCCCGTAGAGGTCCACCCATGTGACACCAAGTGTCACACATAGCATTCTTGTGTGGAAATTAATTGATTCTAAGAATGCATTGTGATGTGGACATGGATGATTCTCCATCGATGCATTACGTGATAATAGCCTGCTAAGGTTTATTGTCGATTTACCAATTACTTCCAAGAGCAGTGTCACATTGAACTGTGAATAAATGTCACACTACATGCTAACCTACATGCTAAGATAACACTAATGGAGATATGACTGGGAATGAGATAGGATTGGGAAGCCCATTTCCACCACTGAATTAAAATCAAATCAAAATGTTGACTTGACATCTCATAATTCTGCTTATTTTCCATGCAATTCTTGTCAATTAAAATGAGGTCAGGTCAGGTCACATGTCACATAATTTATACTATATACTTTCATTTCATAATAATTAGTACTATTAGTTGTACTTATACACTTAGTTGGCTTGGTCACCTTGGCTTTTCCCTCTACACCAAATCTCTTCTGCATCACATTTGAAGATGAACTCCTGCCAAGCACAAAACAGCAATCCCCTCGAGAATAGCCGACAGGCCATCAAAGGTCTCCAGCAGATCAGCTACAGTAGGCAGCTAGCTAGTCATATGACGGCGGTGGCACCATTTGATGGAGTGCTGGCTCACATCACCAGACAATGACTCTTGCCTGTTCAGTGCTCACAGGTAAAGAAAGGCTGGCCGTCTCCAATGTCATTCCCTCCCCCAGGCCTGGAGCAGAGAGAGGCGTTACTGGGAAACAGAGTCCTTACTGGAAAAGTGAACCCACCTATTTACTGGCAATGGGCAAAAGAAGGAGGGGGGAAACTGACCCCCCTCTCCCTCCCACAACCCCCTGGAATCTGAACTGGTTCTTTGCAACCAGGGATGACTTAAGGTTTAGAAAACCACAGACAGAATTACTCATCTTATGACCTGGATACTTCTTTACCACAATGATAACATTGATCACTCTGTTCCAAACGCCTGGGCAGTGGACACTTGACGTGAGCGGTCGTGACTGTTGGAGTAGGCCAGAGTCGCAGATGGCAGCTTTTAAATATATACATTGTCAGTTTTTACTTAACAAAAAATGTATATAGGACATCAGACAATAGGGTAGAGAGGGGTTAAGTATATGGAACACAGGTCTCCAGAAATCGTACCATGGATGTTGCGATAATCAATGCACTACCCGGTCAACTACTGGAGTGCCTGGGTGGCGGCCATTTTGCATGTGTGCCTTCTTTTCCTTTTTGCACTTTTTCTTTCGTACGACTTGACCAAAACCAGGAGTTGCAGGAGGATGAGATTCCAAGACCCCCTACTGAAGCCATTTGTTATTTTTCCCGAGCATATGACTAAAGCAAGGAAAACTTTGGGCTCCTGTTTTAAAAGGCCTTTGTAGTTACCCAGTTGCAGAGATCACATTGACAACGAAAGAACTTTGACCTGAGTCCTTACTAAGTCCTCTCATCTCACAGAAATCCTAGCCCTCCATAACATCTCCATGGTTATGACTTCTCCAACAGTCAGAAAAACATGTGTGCATTTACTTGAGGGGCCTCTCACTCCCTCTGCCCTGGATGGCTGGTGTGGTACAGATTAACCAGACTCTCTCCGTATGTGTATGTGTGTGTGTAAATCCCGCTCAGCACACGTGCCTGGTCGTCTCCAGGGAACTAGGTGAAGAGCCACTCTGCTTCCTTTGAACTCTAGCCATATGGCCCCCAGTATGGTTATATACTACACATAATGCTATTAATCTATAGGACTGTGTGTGTGTGTGGTGTGTGTGTGCATGTGTGTGTGCGTGTGTGTGTGTGTTACACGACATGCCTGATGCTATTACACAAGGACCAAATAAAAAAGGTTACGTAGTACCATCACAATAACAACTCCAGCTACTGAGAGTATGTGTGTATAATGCAGAGAGATAACACCACATTTTTCAGTCTGTGTGTGTAAAAGCTAGTGTGTGTGTGTGTGTGTGTGTGTGTGTGTGTGTGTGTGTGTGTGTGTGTGTGTGTGTGTGTGTGTGTGTGTGTGTGTGTCTGTTTACATGTGCATATAATATCATATACAGTATCACATACAGTAAGGTTTGATCCTCAACTCACCTCATTGTCATGATGCTGACAGAAGCTCATTCGGTCCTGGAAGAGCGAGAGCAAGGCAAAGTTGTTCTGCAGCGACTGGGCCAGGGACACGGAGACCCCCGGCTGGCTGGCGTTGCTGTTGGCGTTGGCACGGCCGCCCAGGTGGAGGCTCTCCCCCAGGCGCTCGATGAAGTGGTCCTTGGTCAGTCGAACCCGCAGGTGGGCCCGCACGCAGTTGTCGCACAGGTACTCCTGGCAGTCCAGGCAGTGGGAGCTGGCCGGGTTCTCCTCGTCGCAGGAGCTGCACTGGGGCTCTCCCAGGTGGTGCGGGCGCAGGAGGCCGCCATGGGGCCGGTGGAAGCCGGAAGAACCCATGCCCACGCCCCCGCGGTGGTGGCCGTTCTTGTTCTGGATCTGCTCATCAGAGCTCACGACCACGTCCAGCAGGTTGCTGAAGAGGAAGTTGGAGGAGGGGAGGGAGTCCACCCCGGCCTCGCTGATGGACACCTTCTGGTCACAGGTGGGACAGCGTAGCTTTAGGGAGTCTCCGGGGCTCCGCTGGCTCTCTAGGCACTGCCTGCAGAAGGCATGGAGGCAGGGCAGGACGTGAAGCCTCCTGGTGGTCTGGCCGGAGGAGGAGGAGGTGTGGGAGGAAGAAGAGGAGGTAGAAGAGTTGGAAGAAATCGGAGCGGAGGAACCACAGAGCTCTTTGCAGAGCGGGCACGTCTGCAGGTCCGAGTCTGGAAAAGAGGCCATTCTGCACCGCTACAAACTGAGTGACTCAGTTTACAATATAGCTACGTTGCAGTGAGGATGAGGTATTCATTTGGGATAGATTGTTTTGTGTTTGATAGAAAGCAATCTCGCGTTTGAGGTAGATATGAGGCGTACGGCATGAGGTGTCAAGTAAGTTCCATTAATGAAAACGGTGCTCATTGACTCGCAAGGTTTGTTTCTGTAAAATATAACACTCGACTAATGCAAACTAAGGAGGTAGACGGTTTACGAAATAATTACTTGAGATGAAGTTCTCTTATATCGTTTAAAAAAAGAAAAGAAAAACTATGCTTAGTCTGCAACGACCATACAGTTTTATAAGGCGTTTAAGGGTAACATCTTCGTTACTTTCTCAAATAGGACAAAAACTTCATGAGAACGGGCTAACATTGCCCGATATATAGTGCTTCTCTAGACCAAGTATTTGCTGTACGCTTTTGACGAGGCAGGTTCGTGAAACGAGACTAATCCTGAATATGTGGTGACACAGACAGGATCGGCGTCGAGGTACTACGAGCTCCGTCTCTCCTCCCCCATCGACTCAACATGACTACGGGGCTCCGCGTACCAAACGGGCCCCACCGAGAGGCGAGAAACGAATGTCCCCCCAATTAATCTCTTCCAGTTTAGAGTCCGTGGTGTCGTCCTGTTCTCTAATCAACCATCGGGGCCCCGTTCCGCGGCGTCAGGCGTAGCCAGCGGCCGGCGATAGCAGCGATACACCCGGACGAAAAGACCTTAAATTATTCATCAAAGCATTTGCTACACAAGCGACGCGATCTCATCGCACGCCCTGCTGAATCCGTTTGGCATTTAAAAAAAAGGATAATAATTGAACTCCAGGAGCGGCACGCAGTCCAACAAGCGCCTCTTGACGTGCATGTAATAATTGTGCACGTATATCGCTCCTAATGCGAGTTATTACGAAGAGGGCAGGCCACTTTCCAATGATTCCTCCCTATGGTGTCTCTCTCCGAGCGGAGGAATGCATGGGGCTTTTCCACGCAGCTCCTCTCTGGAGGCTCCGAGGTACGAGCCTCCCAGTCCTCCAATAGCAAACAGTGCCCTCTAAACGGAAACCCTCCCGACAGGGTCCTCCACACACCAGGACGAGCAGAATCTCTCTCTGCCGCCGGGTCTGTCTTCTTCTGGAGGTCTCGTCGTGTTCTGTTTGGCCTTTTCCCCCCTTTCTCTCCTTCACTCGGCGGTATAAACATAAACACACTGTTGTGTGTGTGCGCTCTTTACGCGCAGGTCCCGTCTCGCGGACGCGTGTTGGTCAGCCTGCTCCTCCAGCCGCTCTATCCGATACAAGCGAGGGGGAAAAAACGGACACATTTCCGCCGTAGGGAGGGAGGAGGAAGGAGGAGGGGGGAGTGGTTGCGCGCAAGGCTCGCCCCCGACGGTAAGGGAAGTGCTGGTGGAAAGATCTTGCTGCATCCAGAGTTTTGCACCACGTTCTCCAGCCAAATCGGTCATTTGGAAGAGCAAAAAAGAAAAAGAAAGAATAATAGACTAGAGAGAACGGGGGAAAGAGATAAAAATCTGGTGATTTGAGCTGTTTTTACGCTATACTTATTTTTCATTAAACCTATAGGCTATGTCATCCCACTCTCATCATGATCACATGCTGCAGGATGCTAGACTAGATACCGCTTGTAGGAAGCAGGGATGAGAAGACAGTGAGACATCATCAATGAAGTTGTCAGCTGATGATTGATGATCATTCTGGTCGCTACAGTTATTATTATAGTAAAATAGTATCCAGGGGTTGAATGTAACAAATTACAAGTAGATTACTCATTAGTGTAATTAAATGTTTTTTTTTATGTAGGCTACTTCAGAAAATGAAAAAATGGAGCCATGCTTTTTTCATGTTACCATGAGAGACTTGATTGATTGAAATATTTATTAACAGTTTGCAGGATTACAGTACATTTCATATTTATCATATACTGCTCCGTCCTTGTAGGAAGTTCGATGTGAGGGTTGCCCTCTTCTCCAGATTACAGAGATATTGCTAATTATGGTACCATGAAGCAATTTAGTGCCAGGGACCCACTTACAATATCTGAGTGAATTAATATTTTTTTCAAGATATGTTTGAAAATGGCAGATCTACAAGCTCACAAAGCATTGCGATAACTATTTTCAAATATCATTTGTATAGTGTTAAAGTGGTTAAACTGATTTGTATGCTATATCAACACATTTTGCTGCGGATCCCATGGAACCCCCTCAAGGACCGATGGGTTCCCCGGACCCCGCTTTGAGAACCACTGGTGGTCCATGAAGGATTGCATGAAGGATTGATTCCATGTGAAAAGTATTATTTTGATTTTTAAATCTGCTCTCAGGAAGGCTGAGGCCAAAATGCATAAGTATTCCCAATAAATGAGAATGTGTATCTGAGCCAGTCGTGCATCCTTTATTTTGGAGTGCTGCTTTTCCACTTTGGTGGTATTTGATTTTTTATTTTATTTGATTTACCCTTTATTTAACCAGTAAAACACATTGAGCATCCATCAATGCATCCATTATTCACCTCAAAGTACCTATAAAATGCATACAACAATCTCCAAAGTGATACACTTTAAGTAACAGGGCGCAAAATTGTGCACAGAGCAAATACACAATGTCAAATATAAACAGAAATAATAAATATATACAGCCGATACAACGGCTAGTACACAGCCGAACATGTGCAGGTGTTGGACTGTACATCTAAGATGATTCTTTTGAAACTTCTCAATGGAACTTTCAAGGCCTATTTTAGTCTGGACTGCAGGTCGTTCCACAACCAGGGCCAAAGAAAGCGAGACATTTTTTACCCCCATCAGATTTGAATGCTGGTATACTACACACCGTAGCCAGGCATTTGATCTGAGGTTTACAGTAAAGAGTACACCATTTTTAACCAAATTGAATTTGGAGGAAATGTAAGGAGGCAGATCACCAAGAATTGCGTTATAAATTTAAAATATACCAACGATGCAGACCTGCAAGATGTCAATGAGAACCAGCATACAGCATACAGTGATGTGTTCTGAAAGGTGAGTTAGTTATGAATCTCAGTGCAGCATGGTAGTTTGCATCCAGTTTGGCCAAGGTGGAGGAGCAAGCAAACCTATAAATGGTAACCTCTATGGCATAGTCCAACTGGGACAGAAAGTGCAGCAGTGGCTCAGGTGTAGAGTGACCGGAAGTGAATTTAAGCACAAATTCTTTGCACAAGGAATCAATATACAATTTAAAATGTAGGTGTTTATCCAACCAGAAACCAAGGTATTTGTAGCGCTCCAAGCCTCCACCCACTTGATGGGAGTTCCATCTATAGTGGAGATCTTCACTGGGGCTGAAATAGCGCATGAACATCATAGGCTTTTTGAGTGGTGTAAACCACTCCTACAACTGGCTTTGTTAGTCTGTCTGTCTGTCTGTCTGTGCACAAAAAATGAGCATGGTTGCTACGGTCACCCAGTTCACACGGGTGTGATTTCATTACGTCAGACCACAGCTGATCAGGCTATATAAGACCTTACACCACTCAGTTCACACGGGTGTGATTTTTTTTGTTTTATTTAACAATTAGGTTTTTTTAGTTCATGCTGCAGGAAGATGAAATCAAAAGACAAATTTGCTACAGCCACATCAAGCGTCAGCGCACAGGTGTACAGAACTGTTAGCGTCTGCATGCATGTGATACCTAGAGTGCTTTGATTGACTACAGATAAATACGTACAGAAGAAAGAGTAGGGGACCTAATATTGAACCCTGAGGGAAACCTTTCTCCAAAATTACAGGATCAGACACAATGTCACCTATTTTGACACACTGTGTCCGACCCAGCAGCAGGTAACAGTTAAACCAGCTTATCGCATTTTGACCCATGCCTAAGATTATTATTTTGTATATCTTTAGAGCGGTGCAGCCACTCCTATGCACAGCTTTGTGTCTGTCTGTCCGTTTGAGCACGGAATCGATTACTTTGATTGGCTGATGTATGATGACGTTCTCATCATTTTAAAAGGCATCGCTCACTTCACACAAGTGTGATTTGTTGTAGGCCTACACTAAATGACCTGGCGACGTGACGTGTCAATGTGTTACATGGGAGGTCGGACATCAAGAACACTGTGACATGTGTAAAGCAACTGTCAGAATAGTCTTCAAAATAATTACCTTGGTACTTTTACTTGAGCCTAATATTACTTGAACATTACTTCACACATTTACATCTAATTGGATGGAAGGTATAATTTAGTGTAAGTGATATTTTGTATTAAAGCGCAAATAACATGCATTTTAAAACTGCTTTTAATATTTAATATCATATTGTCTATGTCCCTCAAAGTTATTTCTAATGGTTTAAGCCTTAATCACAATATGCAGTCCTTGTCATTTCTTTCTGGACTGAAAGCAGTTTTAGCTGCAGTACTACAATGTCCTGAGGTGGTGGGGGTGCTGATATGCAGATTATTTAATATTTGAGTCATTGACATCACGATGACAAAATCAGTTGAGCTGTTCCTGAGAGCAATTTCCATTAAACCACCTATATTATATGAAAGCCTGATTGTTGGTTATTTGTGGGGATAGAAAACACATATGGGAGCCCCAAAAACACAAACGAAATGGAAAAAGTTGAATTTTATGTTATAGGTCCTTTAAAACAAAACAGGTCTACCTGTCTCTCCGCTGAATACTCTAGCAAATGATTACTTGAAAGATTTAACACTTAACAAAAATACATTGTATTCATCACTTTGCTATTCTAAATTGTGTTTTATCTCCAAACCTGCTCCAGTCACAAGTTAATATTCCATAGTGCCTTATTGACTCTTATATTTCTGTCGCCTAACTTTTGTGACTACAATGTGTCTTGTTTTCGTATGGCCCTGGACCTGTACTAATAACTCACTCAGTGTTTGATTGTAATCTCACCTCTCATTAACGTTCTAGAATAGATAAAAGGGCATTTCATCTATAATCACAGTTGATTCTGTACGTTATCTCACATGTCCATGAAACTATAAACTGTCATGCACAAATTAATTTGTCTTGAGACATAATTGTGCTCCCAGGCATGTCATTAGAAGGACTTGTATTCCATGTAGAATTAAATGCTTCAGAGTGACAGAATGACAATGAAAAACATGGAATAAAGCCTAATACTTAGCTTCTAAAATGATTAATTACAACCAAATTCCCAACTTTAGAGAAAATCCCTCTTGGGAAATGAGTAAACTGAAAATGCAAATGCATTTAAGATGTTATAGCATATTTAAGAATTAATTCTAGTCTTGTGGTCTGGGATGTTTCAATCAGTACTTTAAGAAGATCAACATAACTCTTCCAGCTATAAATTACAAGAACCAAGTGTCAAACATGATGTCACCAAGACAGACACAGTGGAGCTGCTGACTGACTGCATATTTACATTTAAAAACTCAGTTATCACTCAGTGATAGAGCAAATCATGTAATAATGCTAATTCAGTCTCAACTCCCTTTTTAAGTAAATATCAGTTGGGCTCATCTCTCAACTGACAGTACTGCAACACCCCTGAGCCATTCCTGGTGTTACATTGTCTGTTCCCAACTTTGGTCACATATTGTGCCACCAGGTGGCTGGTTTTTGCAAAACATTTTTGAGTGGTGCAACCACTCCCTTACGGAGCTATGTTGAGTGGTGGGTGGGTGGGTGGCTGGCTGTGTCCGAGCACGAAAACAGCATGGTTTTTTTTCACCACCTGTGCGCAACCTAACACACACAAACATATATTAACTGTATATATGATGATTTCGGGTGTGACAGTACAGGGTACAGTAGAGGGACCCCCACACAGTAACTGTCATTTCTCAACCGTTTCGGACACGGGGTGGCACGCCGGAACCGGCCCGGCCCCCTTGGCGCGTTCCTGGGGGTCTGGATGTTCCGGGGGTACATGGTAACTGTCATTTCTCTACCTTTTCGGACGTGGCACTTCTTGCCAGAACCGGGCCGGCACCCTGGGTCTGGAGCTTCCAGTTTAGGTAAGAAATACCAATATTGTACAATCAGGAGATAGAACTCAAACTGTACGATACAACAGTCCAAATTCTGGACCAATGGCATGTGCTGTTTTTATATGGCCTACAGCTCATTCATAAGATGTATTATTTATGGCCCAGCAGTATTGTCATGTGAAATTCATACATTGGCATGCTTTGAAATTACCTTGGGCAGAGATGTTATTTCTCAGAATGTGTAACCATTCCCAATTGCTTGTTCTTTGTGTCGTCTCATTCTCAAGAAAATAAAGTAGAATTTATTGGACTGCAAATATTGTTGCAATGCAGTGCATTCCTGTGGAAAAAAGGCTGCATTGTTGTGTTTACAGCACAGAATAGCGACTTACAATTTATAATAGTCTTCATAGTTCCCTCAGGGATATTCATCTTCACACAGTCTGTTCAACAGAAAAACACAACCATATAGCGAAGACGAACATTGCACCAAGACAATACATGAAGTCCCCAGTATAAACAAAAAACATCAGATCAGCTAGGCAGTTTGTTTAATGCAATGGCTGCATGGACAAAACTTCTACTAAAACAAACCTTTTCACATTTCAAAGTTCTGTATCATCGTCCAGATGGCATACGTTCAAAGTGACAATGTAAGGGATGATCAGTGTCACTTGCTATTGTGTGTGCCAAGCGTGTGATGGCCTTATTGTTCATCAAAAAGTGTTGGTTGAATTGGCTACACTGCCAACTAAACCAACAATTGATATTGTGCTCTAGTTAAATAAAATAGTTGTAATACAATGCATTTGTATGTGACTTTGTGTATGACATGGAATGCAGTCAGCCATAAAATTTCAAATCTGGCCAAAATAAATAAAAAAGAAAAATAGAACTAGAACACTATACATTTTTTTAAGCTTATCATTGTGGGGTAAGGTTCTTAGTCATACATGCTTAGTCATGCCAGCTGAGAAGAAAACCAATAGTGAAACCGAAGGAGTTCTCTAAAGTATTTGTATTGGTCCTGCAATGTAGATTTCCTTCTGGTTTCCACTCAGTTTTTTGCCGCTACATTGAATTTAGTTGTCACCAGATGGTTTGGTAGGTGAAGATCTCAGATTTTCTGCTTATGCAAGATTAGGGTTCTCTCTTCAGATTTTATAAAACAGGATTCCCAAATTGAAAATGTATATTCTCAAGAACAGGATAGACTCCCTGCACAAACTCTATTGCCATTATTCTTATTGGAAGGTTTTTTCCCCCACTGCACCCTTAGGTGTGCCTTTATGTTTTCGTTACGCTACCGTGATAAATAATTTAAATGGTAATAGGGTGGGCAAAATAAGCTTCGGGTTCAGCCCATATCTTTTCGGCCATCTTGTTTACTTAATCAAGACCGAAATCCAGGACCTATTGTAATTAATTAATTAATTACAATAGTTAATTTTGCATTTTATGCTATATATCAGAAACCAAGGGCAGAGAGAGGAGAGATACGCAAGACAAGATGGGGGTCAGACTCAATTTCCAGTCCACACACACCAACTGTCTGAGCCGGATACCCTGAACCACCAACTTCTTTAAATCAGGGGTTCTCAACCCGTGGGTCGCGACCCCTCGGGGGGGGTCGCCAAATTATTTTAGGGGGTCCCCAAATTATTTTCAATATAAAATAAAATAAAAGATTTTTTTTTAAATTTTATTTTCACGATTTTTATTATTTTCACGACCTACAAGCTCGTAGAGCGCCACTCGGTGGCGCGCTATGAGCTTGTAGATTGCGATTTTTCAATAGCTAAATTATAACAATGCTTAAAACACCAAAAGGGGTTCGCGCCCAAAATGGTTTAAGGTTATTGTAGCAGTCAATTTATATTGGGGGTCGGGAGGGGGCGGGGCAGGGGTCCCGAGACATTGCCAAAGCATTTCCGGGGGTCCCCGGCCAAAAACGTTGAGAACCCCTGCTTTAAAGGACCACTTCACCACTTTTCAACTTCTCTTCCTATAATTGGTCCTAACTAATGTTCATGATAAAATACCACAATTGTTTCCTACTCAGTCTGTGTCTCATAGGAAGGCTGTGGGCAGTTCAGAAACCCGTCCACCAGTGACATCATCGATGGTGAATACAAGCTAATAGAAACGGCAGGCTTTCTTTTCCTGAAACGTTGCAATGCAAAAGTTGAAGCCATCGTTCTCACGATAATACAAATCTAAATATATTTTAAAACAAATCTTGTTCAAAAATAAATCTGCCTAATGATGATGTCACTGGTGGACGGGTGTCCGAACTGCCCAAAGCCCTCATATGAGACACAGACTGAGTAGGAAAACAATGGTAGTGTTTTATCATGAACATTAGTGAGGACCAATTATATGAAGAGATGTTGAAAAGTGGTGAAGTGGTCCTTTAACCACAAGGATACAGTACTTATAAATCCCAGCACCCCATTTCAAGTCTTGTTAAATAAATCTCTTGTGGTTTTGCTCTGGGCACAATTGTCTGCTGAATAGCCAACAATTGGTTAAAAAAAAGAAAGAAAAAACAGCAGGAAGCGAGGGCAAGGACACACCCAGCAAGAGCACTGCAGCGGAAGTCTTCACAGCATCTAAACTTTAGATTCTAAAGGCTTAGGCTTATACGTTGTCGTATGGCCGCGTTACTCTTTGAAAATACTGAATACAAAATATGGCAGGATTGCAGTTGAAATTGAAAAGTTATTTTTTTGCAGAAATATATTTTTTATAGATCACTGAAATCACATTGTGTGTGAAGAAAATGTCACAGGTTTTGTAGACAGGACTTAAACCAATTTGTCAAAAAAATAAAAGAAAGGAAATGAAGAAAAGAAAGCGGGACCCCAGCTCTCGTAATCTTTTGTGTGTCAGATACTTGAATTTGTGTCAAACAGGCTGAAAAGATTGCCTCCTTTATCTCCGAGCTAAATGAAAAGAGCAACACAGTAAGTGGGGCAAAAAGAGAGATACAGGGTTGATATGCAGAGGCCTCCAAGGGCAATCTAAACAGGAGAGAGGGGATGAAAAGAATGAATGGGGAGAATACATGGCAGAGGTTATGCTAATCTGTCAGCGCGACAGAAACATTTTGTCCAGATGGACTCTGCCCTGTGGAACATCATGTTTCAGTCACACAGGCCTTCAACATCTGATAACATCCATTCATACAAACCGATGATTTCATATGATGCAGATCAGAGAATGCATTTGTTAAATACAGCAGCAGCTCAAAGATGAACCTGGTAATAGTCACATCCAATGGGATCAGCCTGGAAGAGAGGAGACTGTGCGTGATTATGGACAGCACTGAAAATGAAAGGCTACAGCAGTTAATTTTCCATTTATTTTACCGTATTATCTTATTCACTGTTGTGCAACTGCTGAATGCAGGTCTTACCCTTTTATTCACCTAATGTATGTCCCACAATCATGATTCAGTTTTAAAAAGACCAAACTACACTACAAACATAGCTTAACCCAGCTTGTCTCAAATGTTGCAACATCATTTTATTCATTTCTAATAAGAATTTGAATATTTTCAGAAAACTTCTAGACGGGAACCCCTTTTGGTGTTTATAGCATTATGTTTGTAGCAGATCTACAAGCTCGTAGCTCGGCTACGAGCTTGTAGATCTGCTATTTTTGAAGAAAAATAATTGTGTCAATGTGGCGCAAATGTTTGAATATATATTCTTTCAGAGCGAACGTTTTTAACTCAAAGATTTACTTCTGGGGGGTCCCTTGGAACGGTATCAGGTACGGTCCCCCCTAAACCATCTCGCCCCTCGATTATTTTCTGCCGACCTCACGCCGACTGCTCCGTCCGACGGTTCTTGTATTCTTAATTTAGTTTTACTGAGAATAAGGTTAGAAATAAGTTTAGGGTTAGGCATAGTTTTTCTGGGGTCAAGTTTAGGTATAGGGATAGGTTTAGGCATAGTTTTACTGAGGTTAAAGTTAGGAATAAGGTTAGGTTTAACCGTTTAAGCATAATTTACTTAGGCTACTTTATGAATACCAGGCCGCGCAGTTCCGCCGGCTGTACGCCCGGGCGAGTTGGTAAAGGGGCGACTCGTTTGGTATACCTTGGAACAACATATTTTCAGATGGGGGGACGGCGGCCAATTACATATATTTTTTGGGGTCCTTGACATGAAATAGTTTGAGAACCACTGACATAGAAATATAGGGTTTTTCAGGAAACTGTCATGATTTAGAATTCATTTTGTAGAATTGTCCTCAGGTCTAAATGGGTTAAAGGCCTTTTTAGAATCGGCCTCGGGTCTAAATGGTTTAACAAATGTTCGTGCAAAATGTCACGGCAACCGCAGGCTGTGTTCATGATTTGAGGCATTTTGTTCAAAACGGAGCACTTCTGCAAACTGTGGAAGCCAATCCTAGCCAAAAAAAAAAAATCACACCCGTGTGAACCGAGTGGTGCAACTACACATTTGTTATAGTTACTGTACATTAGAACCAGGAAAGCATCTGTGTCATAAGCTATGGTTGCTAACCATAGCAACCATGCTCGCTTTTTTGGTATGAACAAACACGGGTACAAAGCCAGTTGTTGGAGTGGTTTGCACCACTCAAAAATCTGAAAGATCCATTTCGTTTGACTATAGAGATACTGTGTACCAATGTGCGTGGTTTTGGGGGAAGAATCTGTCGGAGTACTGTCCAAAAATGTGTTTTGCAAAAATCGGCCTCCTGGTCGCACTATAACAGGCCCATGTGAAGAAAAACAAAACAGGCAGAGGATCTGCTCTGGCATCCAGGGAGTGTGTGTGCCGTTTCGCTGCCATCAAGCCAACGGTGCCGGAAATTAGCAAAGCAGGGTGCAAAACAAAAGACTCTGCCATGCCTTTCGGCCTGGTGGAGTAAGGTGGCTAAGACCCCGAATGGATATTAAGGATACTGGTCTTGTTGCCATTACTAGTATAAACACAGGGGAAGGTCAATCAAACCTGAGGTGAGAAAATAGTATTGTGAACTGTAAACAATTCAACTCATGAGTGTCGTCATTCTCTCACTCACACTATACAGCTCCTTCTAAAAAAAATTATATCGTGCAAAAGTTCATTTTCTTCTGTAAAAGTGAAACGTTCATATAGTCATTACGCATAAAGTGAATAATTTAAAACCTTTTTTGTTTTAAGCTTATGGCATACAGCTCATGAACATCAAAATATTATAATATTTTACAAGACCACGTAAATATAATAATCATAGAAATGTCGACCATCTGAAAATTATATTATTGTATGCAGTCAATACTTGGTCTGGGCTACTTTTTTGAACAAATTATTTCATCAATGGGGCGTAGAATGGACTGGAGGTGATCAGCCTGTGGCACAGTTGAGGCGTTATGGAAGCCCAGGTTTGCTTTGATAACAGCCGTTAGTTCATTTTTATTGTTGAGTCTTATGTCTCACACTTTCCTCTTGACAATACAATAGACTCTCTGTGGGGTCCAGGTCAGGCCAGTTGGCTGGGCAGTTAAGCACAGTAATACCATGGTCAGTAGTACAGTACACCAGTTACTAGTAGTTTTGGCACTGTGGGCAGGTGCCAAATCAAGCTGTAAAGGAAAAGCAGCATCTCCATAGAGCTTTCCAGCTCAATTTGGCACCTGCCCACAGTGCCAAAACGACTAGTAATTGGTGTAGACCATGGATGGTATTACTGTGCTTAACTACCCAGCCAACTGGCCTGACCTGAACCCCACAGAGAATCTAGGTTGTATTGTCAAGAGGAAGGTGTGAGACGCAAACCTGGGCTTCCATAACTCAACACTCAACAGTGCCACAGGCTGATCACCTTCATGCCACGCCCAATTGATGAAATCATTTGTTCAAAAGTAGCACAGACCAAGTATTGACGGCATACATTAAAATGCTTTTCAGATCGTCGACATTTCGCGATAAAAACATATTCTAATATTTTGAGATACGATTTTTTGATTTCCATGAGCTATGCCATAATCATCGAGAACCCATTTTGGACTGATGCCAATTCTAAAAACGCCTTCTAAATCCTGACCTAAGTTTTCTGAAAAACTATTTATATAGCAGTATCATTAAAAAAAATTGAATACTGTACAGATCCCCAAAAGGGGTTCCCGCCCATAATGGGTTAAAACAAAAAAGGTTTTAAATACTTCCCTTTATGCACAATTAATTGAGAATATATGAAAGCTTCACTTTTTGAATTATATTACGGAAGATATACGCACACATCAACCTAACTGTAAATCGGTCAACCAAACTGTAAATCAATTAAGTCAAAGTTTTATTTTTATTTTTCAATTTTCCCCTGAAAAGCAATACAAACCAAAGTTGTTCCAGTGAAGAATGTAGTTATAAAACAAATTGAAAATAAAAACTAGTCCCTGCTCTGGAAATGGCCAAAATAGTGCTTCATAACATGTAAGCAACTAAATGTTATCAAAAACTTCAAGGAAAAGTATGACAGGAGCTATTTGTTTTCGTCCACATAAAGCAATATAAAGCTCACATTTTTCCAAATTCTGGGGTAATTTAATTGCACACTCCATGTTACTGTGTAGTGTCAGTATGATTCTAAAAGTCTTTTTTCTTTCTCAGTTTTATTTTTAGCCTTTCCAAGGTCTAGTCTTAGTACTAGCATAACACACAACGCTACCATAAAAATAAAGATAACTACCACCACCTAGTGGATGTTGAAGATACTGATCTTGTTGCTGTGTATTATAAACAGTGACAGTCAAATGCCAATAGAGGTTTAACCAGCCACAAACTGTACATCCATTAAGTAAATGTTTATTTTCCACTGAAAAGCAATAACCGAAATAAAAAACTAGTGGAAGAATGCGATTATTAAAACAGAAAATATGTCCTAGTGACTGCTCTGGAACTGCCCAGCCTATTTTGTTTCATAACATGTAGTCTTTTTTTCTCTTTTTCTTCTTTTTTTTTTTACAAAACAGTAAAACGTAGTCTCACAAATTTACTACCAGATATGACAGGCACACTAAAATAACTTTAACTCTAATTATGAAGCCAATTAAATAAAGCTCCTATAACATTTTGAAAGGATACAGATATTTACAAATATTTAAATACAAATAACACACAAATGTCAATTGACAAAACACAAACACTAACAAAAAAAACAATGTTGTGTCATCCAGATTATTTTCTTATTCTGCAAAGTGCTTACTTGCTACTAATGTTTTTTGATTTAATTCCTGGTATTCTCAGAGGCACCAGAAGTTTCTGGAATGCAAGCAGGTTCCCAGGAAAGGAATGTGAGTATTTCTGGGGGTGGGGTCGGGTGTATGTGTGAAGGATGGGTGGGGTTAGGGGGTGTTAGGCTAGGAGTGTGTCCAGAAATCTTTGGCCCATAAGTTTTTGCGCAGCCAGCATCGAGCTTTTTGCGTGTCCAGTATGAACACTTGCTCACAACTACCAATGAGCTCTGAACGGTGCAGAGTTAATTTTAATTTGGGCGAAGGAATACCTGCTGCAGAGTAGATGCGGTTCCCTGCTGAGACGTATTCCTTCTCACACTGGTGGGTCCTGGTAGGAGAGAGATCAACATGTGATTGCATTTCAGAACCACATTTACAGTATAGAAACTTATACAGAAGCTGCATTTCATCCACTGAGTAAAACAAAAAAGGATTAAAATTGTGAGTTGTCAACTTTCTTTAGTCACCCCTGCAATTAACCCCTGCTCTTATCATACATCACATTCCGTGCTCAGCCAATCAAATCATTTCCGCTGGTACACACAATGAAAAAGAAGGTAACGTTGTCCGCACACTGTAACAGCTCCCAGGAAACTTATTTAGGTAACAACGTTTTGACCCTTACGGGTCTTCGTCAGCTGGTACACACAGACACACAAAGCTGGGCATAAGAGGGGCTAGCGCCCCTCAAAAATAGACCACACAAATAAATTACTGGAGCACTCTAATAGGTCTGCATGTTTTAAGTGCTGTGTTTTCATATCGTTTCCTCACAACCTGCCCATCTCTGCCCCGAGTCTGAACAACTCATCAAGACCTGCGCTCATCCAGCTCCAGTGTTTAACACCATAATCAACTCCTCTCTCTGGCCCAATCCATGGCCCCCACATGCTGCAAGAGATCCACCATTGTCCCCATCCCAGAGAATGACTAAATGACTACAGACTGGTAGCACTGTGGTGGTCATTTAGTGCTTTCAGGTTAGTTTAGGATTACGCCTGCAACTAGTGTAGAGGGAAGTAGGGGAATGCTCCTAATAGTAATAACGTTAACTACTTTAGTTTCATGTTCATTCAAATTGTTTTACTTTAGCTCAGTGCATTCTTTGGGACTAGTGTGGTTGAAACTTAAGGACTTGGATGCAAGTCTGCAGCCACTACATATTTGGGCAAGTCTGTCGTTCCATTGATGACATCAGTGTGGCACTCCATATCTGGACATAAACGGCAGACAGACAATTTGTGGAATGTATTATAAATAACCAACTAGTGCTATCTTCAGAGTACCACCAGGCTCGAGCCAGTATACTGTCGAAGCACGGTTTCAATGAATGAACTGAGGTAGAGACCCAGTTCTGACCCAGTCACAATGAATATGGGATCTAAGAAGAAAAGGGTAATTCTGTCACCTCGCCCTGACCCCCCCACTGTGGCCCACATACTGCAAGACCTTGAGCGAGCCACCCCCAACGACCCCGTTTTCAGCATCCTGGAGGACAGCGGTCAAGACTCTGGCAGACACCCAGACAGCGACGTGGAGTCAAAGTACCAGCAGAGCCGCCACTACCTGGAGCATAACGAGAGACTTCTGGAGGGCAATGGTCAACTTATCCGCCAGACAGAGGAACTGCGAGCAGCTGGAGATCGTCTGGAACACGACGTCGCCGAGGTCAAGAGTGGACTATGAAACACAACGTCACAGGTCACAAATGAGCTAGTGCACTTGTCCAACACTCATGTTTCTCTGTTCACAGAACCAATACTTCCATTCTGATGGGTGGCACTGGCAGTCTAACAGTGTCAAGAGACCACACTGTCATTGAAGAGCCACAGGTTTGATGCCAGAAACAGATGTGTGCTTCAATGGGCCGTTGAGCGAGGCATTGACCACCCACGTGCTCCAGGGCTGCTGCTCACCCACCTCACCCCTCTGATTAACTGGGCACATAGTCATATGGCATGGTGTTGATATACAGCAGTGGTGGGCAACTTTGACGATGGCGAGGGCCACTATATTTCCACACTCACTCCAGAGGGCCACAGTGCATATTACTGTCGTAGCAAAAATAGCTGATCTATTAGCTCAAAATGCATCGCACTGCGGAACGTTTTGAGCTTGTAGATCAGCTATTTATGCTATATTTGAATTGAAATCCTGAATAATTTTTTGCTATTTTTTATTGGAATCCTGAAGTTACCTTTTTATTGAATTTCAAATGCATTTAGTTATAGTTATGTTAACTTTATGAACTGTTATTGGACTACACAAAAATACAATAATATTTTAATACTAGTCATTAAGAAATTAAAGCGGGTCATGTTTGCAATTGTAACAGCTGCAATCAATACTATATCACTATTCTGATATTAACCTGCAGGGCCTACTGCAGGCCACATTAAGTGAAGGTGGGGGCCGCATGTGGCCCCTGGGCTGCCAGTTGCCCACCCCTGATATACAGTATAAGCTAATGCCATGCGAGTTAGCCCAGCATCTCATACTACCACTTATTTAGCAATATGATCATTTTCTTAGGGGTATAACGAGTAGGACATATCAGTTGGATTCACACCCAGAAAAGTCCTGAACAAAGTAAAATAGAGGGAAGGGTCTCTGCAGATAAGTCACTTCTGGTGGATCATAAGTTATGAGTCTATACATTGCATTTACGGTGTGGCTCTGCAGGAGTCTAGCAGTCTATAAGAGGCTCGGGCCAGGCCGTCTGTGTCCGGAGCTCATCTCAGACCATGGCACAAAGGGGACACAGACAGACAGATAGACATCTCTATAACATGGGTATAAAAGGGACACAGATATGGAATAATAGATAATTTCTGGAAAACCACTGACCCTCCCAAATAATGAATGCCACCATCTCCCACCTGGACAACAGGGGTTATGTTACTCATTTACTTCCATTTGGCATTTAGTGCCCACAAAGCTGGCTGTTTAACTGAACTCTGTGTGCCTGGGATTCCAGACTGCCAAGAACCTAAGGTTGTCAAGATGGGAAGACATGTCTAACACCCTCACCAAGAGGCCCCAGGGCCCTCCGTCAGTAAGACCAAGGAGATGGTTGTGGAGTAAGCAGATCCAAATACCTCGGTGTGCACATCACTTGTGCCACCTGTGACGATGCACACAGACACTGATGAGGAAGGCAAGACTATTTCATTCTCACAGAATAGAGGGTATGCGCATGCATAAAGTGAATGGCAAATCGAGTGGCAAAGTGAGTTTAACGTCGTTTAATGCAATCATATTGGACTTTTCTGTTTGGATGTATGAGCAGTCAAGGCCAGAAAGTATTTTTGGGCACTCAGTAGGCGTTCCCGCATAACTTCCTGGTTTGATGAGGTCACGCGCATACCCTCTATATCCTGAAATCGTTATACTCAGCTATGACACGCATGTTGCATGTTGATGGTGACTATCACCATTTGGTAGCTGCTCACCTGCCTGTGCAGTGCAGAGTTGAAAGAATGTTGAAGGACCCCCAAGAAATGGACTGTTTGTGCCGCTCGATCATGTAAAATGGCTGCACTGTCACAAATCCTATACAGAGCAACACAAAGACATTTCCCTTCAGAGCCCTGAACAATACACCTTGAACTTTTAGGCAAAAGTTCAACTGTCTAACCTCACCTGAGGGGCACTAGCCCCTAGTTGCCCAGCTTTGTGTGTTTGTGTGTGTGTGTGTGTGTGAGAATTTTAGCGATAATTTCATTGGCTGATCACCCCATAGCGATGATTTGATTGGCTGAGCAAAGTACATACGGAGGATAAAAAGTTGGCCAATCACAAATTGTGATTGGCCGGAATGAGAAGATGTATGATGATGTATGATAAGAGTGCCCCTTACTTCACACGGGTGTGATTTTTACACTTTCTTACTACCTTACCTGTATTATAACCTATTTTATAATATAATATTTTGTACTTTATATGTTGGACATTACTTATAACAGTCTGACAGTATGTGACAAGTAATTCTTTGAATCTATGAGAGAGAAGACTCATTAAACTCAAATGCAAAGTTGCAGCTACAAGAAGAAATAAACCAGTTCTGCCCTTTATACAGCTACAAGAAATAAACAGTTCCACCCTTTATACATTTATTCATTGACATGGAAATGGGCTTCTGTACTTTTAACAGAGGTTCTTACCTGGAGAAATTTGTGCCAAACAATAACAATGTAAAGGCCTGATTATACTTTGTGAATCTGTGTCGTGATATGGGGTCCGGAATGTCTGTACACGTGTTCAAAAACAAGAGTAACACAGGCTGGACTCAATACGAGTTTTCGCACAACCCAATGACCTTCCAGACACCTGAAGGACATTGTGACATGTCTACGGTCCATTATTTCTGTGCATTCCTGTTTTCCTCTGAAGACCGCAGCCAGATGCTAAGAAGCTTTGAGAAGTCGTTTTTTATTTTAATTCTCTTCCACATGTACAGTACTAGAATTTCGCGGGCCTTCGGCCCGCTCATCCCAGAGTTGCGTTGGCCCGCGTTGCGATACAGAAGTCCACAGATACAGAAGTGCACAGTGACACGCGTTGTATGCAGCTGTTTGGTGTTGCAGCGCACGTGTAGTGTTGTTGTTGTTATCCATATATGCACCTCGGTTCGTCCCGTTTGTTCCACGCCAGGTGTCGACGCAGTCGTTGGCGCAAATTTCTTATTATTGTAACTGTATATGTAATCGCGGCTAGTAGCACCCTTTTTTTTTTAGGAGCACGATGAGAAGTTATCAAATAATGTGTTTGAGGGCCCTCCTATATACAGCTTTAGTCCCCACACGTCTCAATATTTGCCATTGACAAAGAACAGAGAAATTAGGTGGAAATGCCGCTAAATATGACGTAAATTAAAATGTATTATATATATTATTTTTTTTAATTGAATGTAAATACTTTACTTATAAAAAAACCTGGCAACCCGCACCCCGCGGTCATTTGCCGCTAACCGGAGCGGTGCTCCCTAGCCTGCTGGAGGGGTTCACATCATCCCATGCAGCCTCGAGAGGAAAAAGAAGGAAAATAAATGCAGCCTTGAGCCTACCTGCCAATGTGGTGTTGTGGAGCTTGATCACCTCCTCCTCCTCCTTTTCTCCCCAAATTGCCAATGCCAAAGTTGCCTAGTGTGAATACTTCCACAGCCTAATTACTAAAGGATAAACTATCAGTCTTCTCCGAAATCGGTCAATGTTTGTCAACTCAGCACGTGTTGACAACGCATAGTAAACAGAAGCAGAGAAACACACAAAATCTGCTCTCCCACCGACGTCATGTGTCCGTTTATCTCCAGCCGTACAGACTCCATTTGACGCGTCTTATGTACTTTAATAGCCACATAGCCTACAACAACTTCTGTGAACAGACTTCACTGTAGTAGCGTTTCATAAATATATTTGTACTTAGGCTGTCTGCTGTCGTGAATGTTTATAGTTAGAGAAATTCAAAGTCCAGCCGTCTGCTGTCCAGCCTCTCCCACCCCTCACTGGGGAAAATTCCGGGAGGAAAACGGAAAAGGGGTGAGTTGTCTTGTTACCAACAGAAGCCGTGTGTGTGTCACACCAAAAGTGGTGACCTATAGAATCCTGTACATAGAAGCATCACGCAATCGTCTCCCTCCCTGTGTGGGTCACGTGGTGGGCTGTGAGCAAATGGGAGAGGGAATGTGGTGTTGCCAGGTCCGCGTATTGTAAGCGAGTGGTAGTGTGTGTAAGTAGCGTGTTGAATGGCATTTGTTCTGTGCTTGTTTTCATAGACGTGGCAACAAATTAGGCGGGGGTGTCGGTGCTTGTGGCGTGTTTGTGTTTATTATTGATATTGATATTGTTTGCGAGTGTGGACGGGAGCCGGCTGTAGTGGCAGTGCGATGACAATTTTTACGCGGCTGGTGTTAAGTGTGGCCGTGCGGCGCGACATGAGGAGATAGGGAACCAACGACGCGGAGGGTAAGTGTGTGACGTGTTAGTGTGTTGTTGCAGTGTGTGTTGCAGCGTGTTGCAGCGTGTCAGTGACGTAGTAGCTGGTGCCTTTTGTTCCTGTGCGTGCTTTTGGGCACATGTTTTCAATTGTAATATAGGATACCATTTAAGTAAACTGCCAACTAAAGTGGGTAGCAAGCGACAAATCTCTCTCAAACAGAATGTCCATCTTTCTATTCTAGCGAGTGTGCAGTTAAGTCAAGTACAGGCAGTCACACAACTGAAGTCATGCAGATGTCTGCACGGTCATGATCCGGTGATAACATACAGTACCTAGAGTAGCATGCAAGTGCAGCCACAAGGCACACTATACCACAATATTGATTATTACAACATTTTCAAGATGCTGCATGCAAGGTTGCAGTTTTTATAAAGATAGTAAAATGTTAAAGAGCAGCTTCCAAAACTAACAATTAGCCCAAAATGTACCTTTTTAGAGTGATTCTAAGCATGGGGGTTGGGTCCGCGAGGTTGAGTATGGCAGTTGCATTGACCGCGATGAACATCTCAAAGACCAAGGCCAGTTCCTCCTCTTCCAGAGAACAGGGGACAGTAAGCTGCAGGAGACCAGGGGGCGCCGACACATCAGGGTAATACCCCACACTCAGGGAAGCTGAACACCCCAAGTGAGAAATTAGCAATGTCAGATATGAATGCAACTAGCCATCATTTACTTCAATATAATCGATGCAATACAATTCTAATCAACTAAATCGATTTGTATGATTACCCAAGATCGTACAACACATTGCGATGAACTGTGAACTTGTAGATCTGCCATTTTCACCATTTGTTTTAGAAAGAATAAGCAAAATTATGATATTGATTGTTTGATCAACTGTTACACCTAAATGTTGAAATCTTTTACATGTTAAGGTGACGGTCACAATGGTGACGGTGCCATGCAGCGCGCGCCTTCCTCGTCCGCTCCATTGTTGTGATCGCCTCTTTTGAATATCTTTGAAAACTATGACGTGATTACACCGTTTTAAAGTGGATTTTCATGACAAGCAACTCGGCGGTCGGCGCAGTGGCTGTTCAAAGGTAGCTTAAAACATAGGCAGTGAAGCCTGAAACACAAACACATAATCCCAGCAATAAAACTGTTAAATTCATTGCAAACACACGTTTATGCTTCTGGTGACTGATATTGTCGTTCTCATGAGGCTAATTTTTGAAAATGAAATGAATATAAAATGTAAATAAAATTACATGGTGAAAAGGGAGTTTGAAGTTACAATGTGTTTATATAAGAAAATGATAAATGGTGCATTTTATCCAAGGCGCTTTACAGAGATTGTGCATTACATTCACACACCGATTGCGGCGGAAGACATGCAAGGTACCAACCATCACATGGGGAGCAATTTGGGGTTCAGTGTCTTGCTCAAGGACACTTCGACATGTAGACAGGAGGAGCCGGGATTCAAACCGCCGACCCACGGATCATTGGCTGTCCTGCTCTACCTCCTGAGCCACAGTCAGGGTGTGTCTGACAATCTAAATATTGAATACACCTCTAATTATATATATATATATACATACATACATACATACATACATACATACATACATACATACATACATACATACATACACACACACACACACACACACGCATATGCACCTCAATGTAAAACTGGCTGTTTTGACCAAAATATAAATTGTTTTCAGGTAAAGTATACATGATTAGAACATGCTTAAACATTTGACAATTATGGTCTAATATTTCTACAATTGCAACAAATGCTACAAAACCTGTATATTGGGGGATAAACAACAACTTGAAGGATACGATTAAGTCAGATAATGATGTACCGTGCATGTTCACTCACATCATGTATAGCTTACAGAGTAGACTTACTGAAGACAATTTTTTCAATATTCTATTTTTCAACATTTTGGACAAAAAAAAAGCCAATTTTACATTGAGGTTCCCAGATGTCCCACCTACGCTGCATCCAATTTCCTAAAATACCCCATTAACAGTGGGGGTGCATGTGCAGAATTCTTACTATAACGTCAAGATTATAGCATCAACTTATGTTCATATTATTTGTCCTCGCTAATGCTCATTAGAATATGGTACCATTTGTGTCATTCTGTCTTTGATTTTAACTTTTTATTAATGTGAGAACAGTGACTTGACTTCCATTATAGCATGCCAACATTCCAGGAATAGCTTGGATTCCCTATCAATATGGTCACTGGTAGGCAGGTTTTGAACTATCCACAGCCCTCCTCTGAGACAGACGTTCATCAAATCATGTGCAACCCAGATTCGGCACAAACAAGGGACTAATGGCTCGTACACACTGCACAATATTTCCCCCGATTATGCTGTCGGGGAGCATTTTTGGTCGCGAGTTTTTGCTCGTTGTGTGACTTGTGAAAGGAGCTGCGAGAAGGTCCAGCGCCGATAAAAGCGCTCGCCGACGCCTTCCCGACCGTTTCTGAATATCAA
This sequence comes from Electrona antarctica, assembly GCF_951216825.1. NCBI lineage: Eukaryota > Metazoa > Chordata > Actinopteri > Myctophiformes > Myctophidae > Electrona > Electrona antarctica. The sequence goes on from NC_136796.1 coordinate 33,180,117, forward strand.
GCAGGTTTGATATTTGACTCTGTCGCCGACTGGACATCATACAGTATGAACTGTGTTGCGACTGCGCCCCGAGAAGGCCTGTATTACAGCCAATGAGAGCACAGGACAGCTGTGCTCACTGTACTACTATCTGTCTGTCGACCGACTGTATCGATAATGATCAGATGATACGATATATAACCTTTATTCCGTCGGTAAATCCCTGTGTCGTACATATTGGTAGCTATATTAGCCCAATATTGCTGTTACGCATTTCACTTGAATAATGTTGATGAAAACACACACACACACACACACACACACACACACACACACACACACACACACACACACACACACACACACACACACACACACACACACACACACACACACACACACACACACACACACACACACACACACACACACACACACACACACACACACACACACACACACACACACACACACACACACACACACACACACACACAACGTATTGCTGAAGTCTCACAGCTTCAGCAATACATCGTATAGGACCACTATAGTTATATACGGTACTACAATCAATGGGAGCAGTACTTACATTTGAAGACCTCCCGGGCCTGATTCCAGCGGTTTTGCTTGCCCAGCTTGATTAGCAGAATCTGCAGCAGAGCAGTGTCAATCCCCAGGTTCTTGGAGAACATGAATAGTGCAGTGTCTGCAGCCACAATTAAGGCCTGCTTGTTCAAGCACAGTTGCAGGTGGGAGTTCAACAAAGCACCATACTGGGATGCATCTATATGATCTGCAGATAAACACACATCACATGTCTTTTCACCATGACATATTGTATGAGACAGACAGAAGGTGTTGATTATTTGTGACCTCTCACCAATAGGTTCTTTAAGTCCTGGTAGGTTGGAGTAGACGTTCAGAGCTTCTCTGTGAGAGGTTCCCTTAGCCAGGCATACCAACACATTTGTCCTTTTATCCAGGTCCCAATCCTTACAAGGCCACAAGCTTGAGGTCAGAAACCACTCATTATCTAAACAAAACAAAACAAAAGGGAACAACGTGAACCTTAAATTAAATGAATAAAAAACAGTCATTGTTGCATACCTTTACCTGCTGAGCCACAAGGTGAAGAACGATCAAATCATATCTACAGCTAGACGTTTGCTTTCATATCTGGTGGGACTGCAACTATCGATTATTTATTTCCTTAATGGGGGATAGGGGCAGGCGCATGCCACATATAGGCTCTGGACTGACTGCGTGTCTCTCCCCCCTCTCTCTCTCCCCGTCTTCACTGTAACTATCAATAAATGCACAAAAGCCAAAAAAGAATCTCTTAAAAAAAAAAATTATTCAATTATATATATAGATTGTGGTTGTGGTTACCTCGCAGTACGTTGAGTGCTCCCTCGACACTGTCACAGTTAAGGAACAGCTCAGTAGCAATGGTGACCAGGTAGCAGCGTGACGCTCCATCCTCATTCCCAAAAAGACCCTTCAGCATCGAGTACTTGAGCTTTAACCTAGACAGCACCTCTACCACTCTTTTACCCTAAGAGCAGACAAGCAAAACAAAAAAAATAAATTATGCCTAGCATTCCAAAAACACATCAGCTCAGTGGCCTTGTGGTTAGTTTGTCCATCCTGAGATTGCGAGTTGAATCTTCGGCCTAGTTACTATAAGAATAGTAACCAATGCCTCCCTGCTTGGCCCTAAGCATCAATGGTTGTACTGGGGGCACGTCCCTGCGGCATACTAGCAGAATCAACTTTGTCACATCGATATCCAGGCTTTTATTTTCGTTCGCATTCGGCTCAAAAAGAAAAGCCTGGAGAAACCCATTGGAAAATCTGGCATAGGAAGTGGGAATCAACTTGTATTTCGCGAACCAATAACACTACAGAGGGGCGTTGTTCCAAATTTGGTGACGTTCAGTGTTCTCTGCTGTTTTCTACCGGGGGAGGAGGGGGACGGGCACTCAGATCGGTGAACCAATAGGATCCATCCACCGGCTGTTTTCGCCCATCTAGACCAGAAATCACACAGGCTGGGGCAGGCTACATCACAGGTGTAAAGAAGTGGGTGAAATGAAGGGTGTATCAATTCATTAAATTCCTCCGCCACCGCCAGCGTTTTATTCTTATTTTGTCGACCCACGGTACCCACAATGTGTGCAGGATGTAAACAAAGGCTGGATTATCAGCTAAATCTGATAATGTGGGGGCGAAGTTGGCGAACAACAGGCGAAATGTTCACTTCAGGTTCATTTCCGGTTGTATCCGTCTCTTAGCAACCTAGTATCATTCATACGTTGGCGAAGAGCGGCATCTATCGTAAACCAGTGAAAAGACCACACTGCTTGGCAGTCAATCGTTGGAGTTGACCTGATGATGAAGGTCTATTATTCTTTTTCAGTGATGTGCTGTGATGTGATGTGACAATAAAGCTGATTCTGCGTTGGGCCCTCATTTGGTCTTCTGCACCTGCCGTCTTAAGAGACTTGCTTTTTATTATTTTGATAAATGAATGTCCTATTCCCTCCAATATCTCAGATAGTTGTACTTAGGCCTACGATAACATGCCTAAAATATGGACACCAGGTTCAAAGTGGTTACATCCGTCTGTAGATTTTATAGTATACATTTAACCAATGAAAATAATTTACAAGAGCTTGTGACTAAATAAAAACGACATTAAATCCATGGAAATAAATTCCATTAAAAGTAAGTTTTGGACATACAGGGTTTCCACCCGACAGTGAGGATAGAATATACATTTACAACTCAAAAGTATGGTTTTCATTTAGTTTTAGTTAGTCTAGTTTTAGTCGACTAAATATCATAAGATTTTAGTCTTTTAGACTAAAATGTATTTTGTCTGGCCTTGATGGCATCGTAATGACTGATTTTACACTTGCTGAAAATAGCCGATCTACAAGTCCACAACGCGTCGCAGTGCGATGCGTCTGCTATTTTCAGCATGCTGTAAAATGCAGTGCTGTAAAATGATATAAAAAAACTAGACTAAAATGTTAGGAAGGGACAAGAGGTCCCTTCCTAACATTTTAGTCTAGTTTTTATTTCTTCATAGCTTAAGTTTTCATTTCGTTTCCATTTAGTTTTTGTCAGTGAAAAAAGGTAGTCGACGAACATTTTTTGCCTTAGTTTGTCGACAAAATCAACACTGAAGCACACAGACTACTTGTTTACCTGAGCCCACTGTTGAGTTTTGTGGTATCTGAACAGGAGAGAGACTCCGATTCTGCCTACGAAAACCTTGATCACGTCATCATCACTTTCCTCCTGACAAGCTGAAACAAAAGTACATTAACATGCATTAATTCATCAAGATATTATAAATGAGTGAATGTGAAAGCTTACATAAATAAATTAATTAAATTAATGCTGCATTTTACTTACGTAAGACAGTTCTACCTGCTGCTGTAAATCCACTCCTACTGTACATATTGTACAGTAGGAGTGTACAATGTATGTATCTATGAATGCCATTTGAAATTTAGCTCTCTTTAGCTGTCCAACACTGAGCTACATTCTGTGTATGAAAGCGCTTTATAAAAAAAATATATATATTAGTACCTGTCTCTGCAAAGGTAACAAAAGGCTGAGCTAGTTTGTCTTTGGTCTCAGATAAGAGCGTTATGGCGATTTCGCCACTGATGCGCTCCAGCTCACTGGTAACCTGGCTGGACTGGCAGAGTGACTTAAAGGACACCCCTAACTGCTTCCAATCTTCCTGCTTGGCACACCGCTGTTGAGTATACACACACAAAATTAAATCTCAACTGATTACAACAAGAGAGAAACAGCAAATATAGCCCTTTCATCTTCATGGAACACTGCCACAAAACGATATATATATAAAAAATAAATTAAAAAAAAGCAGGTAGCCAATAGGGGAACTAACCTCTACTTCCATGATGGCATGGGTCAAATGCAGGGCCCCTGGAGTGGACAGGCTAGTGGATGAGAACAAAGACGATTAGTGGCTTGTAACATGTGAAAAGTATCAACATTGCCCTCTGTGAAAGGTTGATACATGAAGCCAATGTTTGTATCTCTGTAAACAATTGTATATGACCTACATTATATATTGTAATAAAAAGACAGATGTTAAATGACAGTAAATCATTTATAGATGGGTTTAAGAAACGTTTTAACTCACATTCCGGCGAAGTCTATACAATCCAAATTCTGCACTGGGCCAGCATTTACTATCTGTAACGGATGCACATAAACACACTCAGACTGAAAACCTCCAACCAATACACAGCATCTCAAAGTGGATGTGATGATGTGCAAGTGGGGTACCTTTGATGCGAGCAGTGTAACTTGAGGTACAAAGGCATTGAGGCCTTTCTCTATCACAAAGGTCAAGAGGGCCTGCAGGAAGTCACGGTCAGGCTAGCAAGTGAAGTGAAGAGAAAAGATAAAAAATGAATACAGACGGCTTTTTGTACATTAAAAGGCTAAATCTAATTATTAGCCTTCTTAGTTTGTCGGGTAGGTCATCACTTACCTGACAGTAAACTAATAAGGCTAAGCTACATGTCATGAACCTATTGCCCATGCACCAAAAAGCCTTTTAAAACAGTTTTTGTACCATTGCTGTCATGTCTGTGTCACCGTTATAGAGTTGCATGAATTATTACCTTTTTAAACAAAACAAAAATCTTATCTTAGTGCACAATTATTCTGCCCCCTGGGCCATGTGACACATAGCAGCCGATCTTTTGAAAATCACCCGATCGGCCCCGATTTCCGATCACGTGATCGGATCAACCCTAATTATAGTACTTTTTTTAGGGGCGCTAACCCCTCCTATGCCCAGCTTTCCGGGTTTGTGTGAACACAAACATTGGCTTGTGATTGGCTGACCACCCTTAGCAATGATTTGATTGGCTGAGCAAAGTACATATTGAAGATAAAACTGAGGGCAGAAAAGTGAAGATGCCAAAAGTGATTGGGCGGAATGACATTTGTGATGATTTGATTGGTTGAGCATGGAATGTGATGTGTGATGATGTATGATAAGAGCACCCCTCGAAAAATGAGGACATAAAATTGAGGACGCCACAATTGATTAGCCGGATTGGACTTGAGGATAAAAAGTGAGGACAGAAAAGTGAGGACGGAATGTGATGTATGATATATATTTTTTGAGTGGTGTAAACCACTCCAACAACTGGCTTTGTACCCGTGTCTGTTCGTACCAAAACAAATGTACCCGTGTCTGTTCGTACCAAAATAATTTACCCGTGTCTGTTCGTACCAAAAGAAATGAGCATGGTTGCTATGGTCACCCAGTTCACACGGGTGTGATTTCATTACGTCAGACATTACGTCAGACCACAGCTGATCAGTCTATATAAGACCTTACACCACTCAGTTCACACGGGTGTGATTTTTTTTAGATAACAGTGTACACAGACAGTAAGCTGTGGGTAGAGAAGGGGAAAGGCATGCAACACAGATCTCCGGTCGGACTCAAACTTCGCCACGATGCACTATCCGGGCAGCTACCAACGCAGCCCATTTTTATCCCCAGGAACTTACATACAGTAACAAAATATACGGTATGACTATTGACTATTGGAATTGTGACTGAAGCTAGACTCCGTCCAGTAAACACGGACGAGGAGCTGCGTGAAAACCATTGCACCTCACCATTACATTGCGTGTCAAGCTGATGATGATGACAGAGATGATATCGGACACCAAGCCAGCTTTGAGCAGTGCCCACATGAGGGACCTGAGCACAGGCATGGAGAAGTACACTCCCATGGGGTTGCTGCTGTAGTAGCTGGTGAACACAGCTCCTGCAGAACATCAAAATGGAGAGATTGATAGGGAAGCAGATAGACTGGTGGTTTATGAGTGAGTCAGAGATATAGAGCAAAGAACAGATACAGAAGATGAATACATTGAAATCACTGACAATTCATCCTGGATAACAAAATAATTTAAAGACTCTGTGCTGGCAATGTCCCACTCTTGGCGAAAAGGCTGGTATTTAAATGGACTCACCTGCTTTCTGAAGACACTTGGTGGGATCCTGAATCTGATAATTCATGAACATCTTCATGGCTTCAAAACAAAACTAGGAGAGAGAAAGCACACCTTTGTTAGAGAATCAGAAAGTAGTGTGAACACAATTAAGGTGTAGCATATTGGGGCGCTGCTCTGTGACAAAGACAACAAGACAGCAGAAACTTTCCTGAAAAGCCCCCCCAAGCATCTAGTCATCATCTATCTAGCTTATACTTAAACTCCATGAACGTTCATTTTCTTTGTCAATTTTAATTATTCATCATATTAGTTTGAAGCTACTAATTTTATCTACAGGCCTTCCATAAAGCTAAAATAACAAACAAACACTGCTACAAGGCCTTCAACGATGTTTGACAATTGTAGTGTAATTGGCTTCCTTATCTGGCAGACAGTGTCCCCTTGTGGCTGATCAGTGAACAACTCATCAACCTACCAAACATTTCTGTTTTAATTTTTTTTTTTTGCTATATCTGTACTTCAAAAAAACACTGTTTCAAAATGTACATACAAATAAAATGAGGATGACATACAGTACAAAATAGCTAGAGTATGACATACAGTACAAAACAGCTAGAGTATTACATTTCATGGCTGGATGCTGTCTGTTGTACCCTTCAATAACTGTATAAGCTGCCAGGGTTAGCCAGATTACCTTCTCATCCCCATCAACGGGCACATGCCGGTACCGACAGCTGTTGTTGTACGAGCAGCTGTTATCACTGAAGTAATACCTACAATACTGAAAGGGAGACAAAAGGAGTTGATGCTACACTGCTTAAATGCTGTAAGTGATATTGTTTCGTTAAAACAGAATGTTTTGGTTTTTTAGTTAAAGCTATACATTCTTCGAGTAATCATCATTATAACAGGGGTCATCCCTTTTGTAAACATATATACATTTTCAGGAGGGTCACCGATTTCATCCACCCATTTATAAGTTTCAATTTTATACTGCTCCATTGAAAAAAGACGGAGATCCGGGGACTCAAAATATTTAAAAGAGGAGAATAATCTTTATTAAACCAACATGTTTCGACCTATACCGGTCTTCATCAAGGCTTTATACTGTTCCAGTTCCAATTTTGTCTGCTCATTTCTTTGGTTCAGTTATTTTTTGCATGTATCCTGTAAGAGTTCTCTCTCCTGAGTGGATCCAACCTAAAATACATTTTCAGTTTACCAAAAGACTGGAGACGAGTAGACCCGTTACGGAAGAAATTCTATATAGCAAAGATTATGCACTAGGTGTTGGATCTCAAACGGTTTTCAAGTCTCTGCAAGTTGATGTTTATACTGTACTGAAATAAATAGAATCTAAAGTCTTCAGGAGAAAGAATCCAACAAATGCTTGATTTGGAAAATGGCCAGCGGTAAATGTCAAGAAAATAAACATTGCCTCTATGCCAAAGATTCTCAAACAATGGGTCAGGACTCCAAGTGGGGTTATTTACTTAAAGGACAACTTTAGGGTTTTTTTCAACCAAGGTTCATGTTTAGGTTGTTATTAGAGAAAGTAAAAGATGAATATTATTATTTTTTAATTTGCTGCTTTTTTCATTTTAGCGATTTTAGCTCTTTTTGACAGGGGGGCGGGGGCATTCGAACATGGGGCTAAATATGTATTTCTTTACACAATTTTATGGCGATTTCTTTATTATTATTTACTATAGTCCTACTAGACCCGAGTAAATTACATTTGGCCACAAAGTGTGTGAAGGAGGAGGTGACAAACTGACATATTGAGCCTATAACACAGTATGTCAGGCCCCTAGTAGTCAGTTGTATGTTTTGTTCAGACAATACTCATCTTTTACTTTCTCTAATAACCTAAAACATGAACCTTGGTTGAAAAACAAAAACAAAGTTGTCCTTTAAACTTTGAAATTGTACTATATCATCAAGTGAAAAATGTCCCCTTAAAATGTGGTCCTGGCTTAAAAATGTCTGAGAACCCCTTTCTCTATGATGCAATAGCTGATAGGGTCTCTTTTAACACTTACAAGGCGTTTCTGGAACCTAAGATCTGTAATGCTCTGGGAGGCTCCGACAGGTTCCGTTTCCCTCAGCGATACACTTGCAAGTGGGTAACTTTCAGGATCGTCGTTCTCCAGATAATTGTTGTCGTCATCTAGTATATCCTGGACAGAAATACAATAGAGAATAGAACATATGCTGCTTAAAGAGAACGGAAAGTGATGTTTTAAACGGTCGGAATGTGCTGCATGTTCCTATATTCCTTTATTTCTTTTACAATAACCCCATATCTATCTATAACAGGAGTGGGCATCTTTGAAGATGGAGAGGGCCACTATATTTCCACACTCACTCCAGAGGGCCACTTTGCATATTACTGTCGTAGCAAGAATAGTCGATCTACAAGCTCAAAACACGTCGCACTGTGACGCGTTGAGCTTGTAGAGCAACTATTTTTGCTATATTTGAATTGAAATCCTGAAAAGTTCAATTTAATTTCAAATGCCTTTCAAATGCCTTTTATAATAGTTATGTGGCCCACCCCCCACACTGCTCCCACCCGGCCACATTAACTTTATGAACTAAATACAAATACATTGCACACAAAAAGGATTAACATTTTAATACTACTAATTTAGACTGAAGTAATTAAGCGGGTCATATTTGGAATTGTAACAGATTAAATCAATAATATATGTACATGTGGCCCCTGGGCCGTCAGTTGCCCAATGTATGATCTATCTATACTATTAAAATTATACCGTGGCTTGGTTCCGCTCTTCTGTGGGAAACCAGCTGCTGCCCTGCGTTAGGGAACGCGTGCTGCTGCACAGGGGTTTCCAGCACCTTTTAGGGTCATCCTCCTCTGTATAATAAATCATATCACATCACAGTATGACAGGATTAAGACACAACATATACAGTACCTGATTGCCTTACAGTATGTATTTGGATTATTACATTGGTTGTACCTGGGATGTGTCCTCTCAATCGTGGGTCAAACCTCAGAGAAGACATTTCAGCTTTAACCAAACCGGAACTGAAATGCAAAACAAGAGGAGAGATGTTTAGTGAGTCTTTTCAAAGAAACACTTAACACATAGTGTGGACGGTCTAAACAGGAGCGATATCTCATTCATTTGTATGAATGAGAAGAAAAAGAAAGATGCTGTCAAATATGAAAGCAACCTACCTTTGCTTAGCTGTCCCTGATGAACATTTTCCCAGCACTCTATTCTTTGTGGGGCCCAGCTTCAGTAAACTCTTTTTAGGTAGGTCTCCAAACAGGTCAGGGTCATCCTGCACCACATCTACAAGCAGGATATCGTTTTCATAAGCTGTGAACTCATCCAAACGGCTGGTATTCGATCCTTCAGCTGTCTCTACCTCTGGCTCGTCCTCACCAAGTACTGCCGTTTTGGACGGGCTTGTCAGCATCTCATCAGAAGATTGTGTCGGCCCCCCATCACCACAACTTAGTTTCTCATTCTCCTGGCAGCTGTTGTCAACAGTACCGTTGTCCTCATCACCATCAGCTGCAGAACAGGCCAGGTGGTGCATGGATACCTGCTCTGTGGTATCGTTAAGCGATGAGCACTCCTTTCCACTAGCCAGTATTAAGTCATCACTATGGGGCAGGGGTTTGAGACATTTTGAAATGTCTGGAAGGACACTTTCCTTACGAACATCTTCCCTGTTCTCTTGTCTGTCTGGAGATGAGATGAGGGAAGATTTACACGAATCAGAGAGGTCAGAGTTGGAAGGAGCAGTAGATTCAGGGGACTGTGCTGATGCTGTGTCCATTTCCTCATCAGAGAATGAGATATGAGAAGATTTGTATGAATGAGAGGAGTCGGAGTTCGGAGGAGCAGAAGATTCAGAGGACTGTGATGATGATGATGTCGTGACCACTTCCTCACCATGGAATAACAAGTCTGATGAACACACTATTGGAGGGGTGTCTGCAGTGACCATGTCAGTGGAGTTGGCCAGTAGAGCATGGGTGATAGGGGAACGGGTATGCACATGACTGGCTGTCTCCCTTACATGACTGGGTGAAGACAGGATTGTCATGCCAGAAGGAGCATTGGCCAGAGGTTCTAAGGTACCCAAAGAATGTGGGAATTGATTAGTGTCATTGTTCACATCTTTCTCTACTGCTGTGTGTTCTCCCCCATCTTCTCTGGCGTTTGTCACTTCCTCCTCTCTTTCCCCATCTTTTCCCTGGTGACAGAGCTGCTGGCTTGTAATTAAAATGTCTTCTCTTGCGGGTGGATAAGGCATCACTGCTGGTAGGGTTTCAATAGCAGCAGGTATTTCAGGTGCTGGATCCAGTGATTTAGGGAAGGGCCAGTGAATGTATGTGCGTGCACATGAAAAACGCTCTCGTCTGAAATAAACACTTGCTCTCTGGCAGGAGAACAGCTCTGGTTGTTCCATGTCATCATCAAAATCATTCAAAAGGTGAGGCTCACCACTGTTGTGTGAGAACAGCTGTGATGTGTGTGACTCATCACTTTCCTTTAAATCTAAATTAAGACAACTACTGTCCACCTGCTCCCTGTATTTTTCCACAGGCTCTGAAGTGTCACTGCACCCAATTCCTGAGTCCAAGCATGATTGACTGTCAACAGAAATCACAGATTCCATTTCCTCTCTGCCTACAGTGTCTACCATGACTTGCTCATTAGAAAAACTTCTTTCTAGATCTGGCCTGGATGGCAAAATCCCATTGATATCACCATCCAACAATTTTATTTTCTTGACTGACTGCCTCTCTGCCAATATGAGGTCACTGTCTGCCTGCCTCTTTTCCGCAATGAGGGCACGTCCAGTTTCAGGAGCATTCTCACTGTTAGGCAATGAGCACTCTTTTCCACTAGCCAGTGTTAAGTCAACACTATTGGGCAGGGGATTGAGACATTTTGAAATGTTTGGAAGGACACTTTCTTTACAAACATCTTCCCTATTCTCTTGTCGGTCTTGAAATGAGATGAGGGAAGATTTACAGGAATCAGAGAGGTCAGAGTTGGAAGGAGGAGTAGATACAGGGGGATGTTCTGATGCCGAGTCCGTTTCCTCAACAGAGAATGAAATATGGGAAGATTTGTATAAACTTTGTGCCTGCCTCTCTTCCGCCATGAGGGAACATCCTGCTTCCACCTGCTCCCTGTATATTTCCACAGGTGTGTCTGAAGTGTCACTGCACCCAATTCCAGAGTCCAAGCATGATTGGCTGTCAACAGACATCACAGACTCCATTTCCTCTCTGCCTACAGTGTCTACCATGACTTTCTCTGCCACTATGGGGTCACTTTCTGCCTGCCTCTCTTCCGCTACGAGGGCAAATCCTGCTTCAGGGTCATCGTCAATGTGTCTATCCACTATCCCAGTCTCACACTGTACCTTGGTCTCCATCTCACCTAGTGAGAGAGAAGCACAACAATTGGCAGGTAGCTCTAGCTCATCCCTCCCAGTTTCCAGGGAGTGACATGTAGGGTCCATAGCTGTACAATGTCTTGTTGAGGGTTTTATCGGAGTCCGTTTGTGAGGGTTAGAAGATCTCTTCCTACAATTAGCACTGGTATATGACCCCTGTGACACAATTCTTTCCTTTAAATCAAAATTAAGACTACTGTCCACCTGCTCCCTGTATTTTTGATGTTCTGATGCCGAGTCCGTTTCCTCAACAGAGAATGAAATATGGGAAGATTTGTATAAACTTTGTGCCTGCCTCTCTTCCGCCATGAGGGAACATCCTGCTTCCACCTGCTCCCTGTATATTTCCACAGGTGTGTCTGAAGTGTCACTGCACCCAATTCCAGAGTCCAAGCATGATTGGCTGTCAACAGACATCACAGACTCCATTTCCTCTCTGCCTACAGTGTCTACCATGACTTTCTCTGCCACTATGGGGTCACTTTCTGCCTGCCTCTCTTCCGCTACGAGGGCAAATCCTGCTTCAGGGTCATCGTCAATGTGTCTATCCACTATCCCAGTCTCACACTGTACCTTGGTCTCCATCTCACCTAGTGAGAGAGAAGCACAACAATTGGCAGGTAACTCTAGCTCATCCCTCCCAGTTTCCAGGGAGTGACATGTAGGGTCCATAGCTGTACAATGTCTTGAGGGTTTTATCGGAGTCCGTTTGTGAGGGTTAGAAGATCTCTTCCTACAATTAGCACTGGTATATGACCCCTGTGACACAATTCTTTCCTTTAAATCAAAATTAAGACAACTACTGTCCACCTGCTCCCTGTATTTTTCCACAGGTGTGTCTGAAGTGTCACTGCACCCAATTCCTGAGTCCAAGCATGATTGACTGTCAACAGAAATCACAGACTCTATTTCCTCTCTGCCTACAGTGTCTACCATGACTTGCTCATTAGAAAAACTTCTTTCTAGATCTGGCCTGGATGGCAAAATCCCATTGATATCACCATCCAACAATTTTATTTTCTTGACTGACTGCCTCTCTGCCACTATGAGGTCACTGTCTGCCTGTCTCTTTTCCGCTATGAGGGCACGTCCAGTTTCAGGAGCATCATCAATGTTAAGCAATGAGCACTCTTTTCCACTAGCCAGTGTTAAGTCATCACTATTGGGCAGGGGATTGAGACATTTTGAAATGTTTGGAAGGACACTTTCTTTACGAACATCTTCCCTATTCTCTTGTCTTTCTCGAGATGAGATGAGGAAAGATTTACACGAATCAGAGAGGTCAGAGTTGGAAGGAGGAGTAGATTCAGGGGGATGTTCTGATGCAGAGTCCGTTTCTTCATCAGAGAATGAGATATGGGAAGATTTGTATGAACTTCCTGCCTGCCTCTCTTCCGCTAAGAGGGAACATCCTGCTTCCACCTGCTCCCTGTATATTTCCACAGGTGTGTCTGAAGTGTCACTGCACCCAATTCCCGAGTCCAAGCATGATTGGCTGTCAACAGACATCACAGACTCCATTTCCTCTCTGCCTACAGTGTCTACCATGACTTGCTCTGCCACTATGGGGTCAATATCTGCCTGCCTCTCTTCCGCTATGAGGGCACATCCTGCTTCAGGGTCGTCATCAATGTGTCTATCCACTATCCCAGTCTCACACTGCACATTGGTCTCCATCTCACCTAGTGAGAGAGAAGCACAACAATTGGCAGGTAGTTCCAGCTCACCCTTCCCAGTTTCCAGGGAGTGACATGTAGGGTCCACGGCTGTACAATGTCTTGGGCATTTAATCTGTGGATCAGTCCGTTTGCAAGGGTTAGAGGATCTCTTCCTACACTTAACACTGGTAGATGACTTATTTCCACATTTGTCTGATCTACTGGGCTTCAACAAAACTCCAGGTTTCAAGTCCCGCTGGAAACAACGCACAACCTTGCGCTTTAACACAGCTGGGAACTTGTAGCCACAATCTCGTTGCACGTCAAATCTTTTGGCTATATCACAAAGCGTCACTTTGGGGTATCTCCTTAGCCATACAATAATCTCCTGACGGCCGTTATTGCTTTCAGAACATGTTTTCTTGGAGTTACTCTTTGGGTGCTGTGGGCTTTTGCCTTCTAGTCCTCGCTGAGACCACAGCTTGCTCTGGTATCCGCACGCGCCACACAGACCACAGCAGGGGGGTTTAACAGATCGTCTTACTGGTCTCTCTGAAGCAGCAACCCACACGGGTTTCGGGTGCACACTAATGATGTCTGCAAGGAGAAACATACCACTTGTTAAATGGCACAAAGTGACAATACCAGTGTTCATGACATTTTGCAATACAATATATATATATATATATTATATATATATATATTAATAGCACTGAGGTATTTCTCCCATGTCGCCCAGTCCAGTTTCTTTCTTTTAATTACCAACATAATATAATGTAATTCTTTTTTCTTGCAAACTACTACAACTAAACGTCTAAACTAGAGGAAACTCATTAAGACATGCAAATCCCTTGACTCCTTCAAAACCGTTCTCAAAGGGCACCGGCTGCAATTCGAAACTGGCCTCCGTAAAATCTGAATCCCCCCCACCGCCCACCACCTTTTCCCCTCGCTGTATATTTTTCTTTTCCCTTTTTACCTCCCTTATGATGAATTCCTGTTCTTTTCTTTGACTATATAGAAGTGTATATTTGTACGTCTCTAAATGTTTGGATGAATTGAACAAGGTGGACCCTAGTCTTGTAAACAAGTGTAAAGCTTAATTGGGTCGTCCACTCACAGTTAACAGTCTTTGTATTGAGTTTGTGCTTGAAATGGACTGTAATTCTGTAAAACTGTTAATAAATATTTCAATCAATCAAACTCCCAGTCCCCTCTCTACTTAGCTAAAAGCTAGCTAATAACAGTACCTGAAGATTATGCGGCTGCCCCAACTTTAGACGATCAGAACAGTTATACCGCACATCGGTTTAAGTTTTACGCACTTCTTGTTTACGGAAGTTGGCAACCAGTTTTTGGTGCATTTAATACCACCACCTTGTGACCCAACTCTTGGATCAACCCAAAATGTTCCTTCCACATCTCCCAACCTACACACACGCACTCCAATCTCAACTACTGTACTTAACTTGACCTAATCACCAAACAACACATTTTACACACGTTAACGACACGACTCCTAACCAGAACTGATCTACAAACAAACAGAACGTAGAGTGCGACACCGTCTTACGAGGGAGTATGTTAGGCCCAAACCGCACCAATGATTCGATTGAATGAACTCTTTGCAAGTTTGCAACAATGAAACCATTATCCATAAATCTCTATGGCAGTTGCATTGTTGTGTTACATGTCCTTAAAAAACTGTTTTGTTACAAGGAGTTGCATTGGTGCGGTTTGGGCCTAAACGTACACTTTGCCTGGCTTACTTACTTGTAAATCCAGTGGGGAAACTGGTGACCAAGTGGGTTCCAGACAGGACATCGTGTTGTGGTGTTCCTCCTGGGTCACAGGGTGGTGGTTGTCCCAGGCCTAGTGTGTCGTCAGCTGTGCACTGCCCCTCTCCACCTGTGACTTTGCACCCCACTAAACACTGCTTTTTTACATGGGTCTCTTTCTCCAACTTGACAGGCCGCTCCTTTACAACTTCATCGTCTGGTGGGGTTCTCACACTACTAGACTCTAGGCCGCTGGGGGGGCTCAATGACATGTTTTCAGATGTTGGGAATTCCCCTTTGACGTTGCAAATTATGCTCCTGTGTGACGCGTGTCTCCGTCTAGGCCAACGGTTCTTCTTCTGTGTCTGGGTGCCGCTGGGCGAACGACACCCCAAAACAAACAAGCTACAACTGCACGGCCGTTGTTGTCTAGTGTTGGGCCTGCTTTGACAATTGGCTCTAGTGCAACGACCTTGGGTACTACCGGTATTTGTAATTGTAATGGCCTCCTTGCACGTTCTCGAAGGTTTGTCCTCGGGCAGTGGTGGCATACGTCCTACTCCTCCCTCACTCTTTGGAGGATATGATAGTGGAACCTCGCTTTTTTCGTCTCCTCCCGGGGGTTTATTTGGCAGGTCTAGGCCTCCTGGTGACTGTGTCTGGGCTGAAAGGGACTCTGGGACATTGTGTTTTATTGCTGCGGACTGCTGTCTAACAGCAGACGTGATTTCCTCGACCGTAGCCTCAGACATGACTTGAACTCCTCTGCCAGGAGGACCAGAGGCTGTCAGGTCTGGGTCTGCTGTGCTGAGTGTGCTCCGTGTCGCAGAGCTCCTCCTCAGCGTCCTTCTGGTTCTGCAGGGTGCCGGTGGTGGCAACGGCAGGCTGATAACATCCTGCGACGCTGCGCGGCCCAAGTTCAACGCACCGGAAAATTGCATGATAATTGGACTACGATTCCATTACCCCTTTAGTTTAAATTAAACAGATATAATCGTAATTGTATCGTTGGAGCGTAAGCATACCCGGGTTTAAATAAAAATAAACATAACTAGTTTAAGGACAGGTAGGCTACCTAAGGGCTCCGCTTCTTGGCTTGACAATAAAAGGAGGAAAACTATGCCACTTAATTACACATGGAAATCTGTGTGTAGCCTAGATATTAAAGTTGTCAAACGATAACCAAAATGTATTATACACCCCAAATTGCAAAAGCTTTGACAGACTTTACTACCTTTTGTTGCCGTTTTTTGAAATACTCAAGTTGCAAACTTGCAATCATTGAAATTACACGTACGTACCTAATTAATTTACAAATGATTACACGTGGTCATGTTAATATACTGCGCATGTCTGACAGTTCGGGACCAGGACCATGGAAGACTTTGAAATGCATGAATTTGTGTTGGAAAACCATACAAAATGCTGCAGCATAACACACATGACATACAGATACACACTCTCTTTAAAGTTTATTGGTTACTTTGAGTAAAACGATGCAGTGATGTGACTAATCATATTGTGAGAATTGTATGGAATAGACAGACACAAGCAGTTGCATATAATACTTTATTTAGGAAAAAGTTTTCTGTAGGCTAGCTGATTATTTGTAGGCCTGCATTTTTTTACATTAGCTATCCAATGTACACAACAGTGTTGAATGAATGTCATCAATAAAGTGAAACATTTCATATTATAGTTGTTAGGTGCTTAAGTCCTAGTAGGAATATTGCAACAATGTATCTCCATTCCAGTGGAAAGGAGCCTATAAAGCCTATAAGCAAAAGGGAAGGAAGGGTGTTCTGTTTAACAATGGTTATGGTATGACATATGCATGGCCTGTGTCAGGACTGAGGTGAGGCCTAGCCACCTAAGGTTCGAAGCATGCTGAAAGCATAGTGAGGGTGAGGGGCAAGGGTAAGACCCTGGTGTTGGGAAGTAGCCGGTCCGTGGATTGTGGCGGCCTGATTCACAACACCAGCTGTCCCGCCCCACCAGAACCAGCAGATGGCACTCCAACGCAGCAGGCAGGCCTTCACTGGATGTAGCATTCCATCAGGATGGATAGAAGAGGTTCCATCTCACTGCGTCCTCTCCAGGGTTACAGACTCCTCGTCCTGCCTCCCTAATCTCCACTATGTCTGTGACAGCTGTGAAAAGAGAACATTCAAATTAGAATGCAAGCGAAGAGCGAGAGGGGGGGGGCTTTCTCTTGGTTCCCCCAGCTGACATCTCATCAGAAAACTAGACAGGACAATCTTGGGATCCTCTGCCCCACCTCACTGGCTGACAGGCATTAGGCCACCCACAACCCCTTGCTTCAGCAACACACTCCGTGCCCCGTCACTGCTTCCTATGCAGATTTTATAATCAGGCGTTGTGTGTGTGTGTGTGAGAGAGAGAGAGAGAGAGAGAGAGAGAGAGAGAGAGAGAAATGGCAAAGAGTGTTATAAGCTTTTACTTAGCATATAAAATGAGTTGGGATTAGTTTGAGATAAGCGTAAAGTAAAAGAGTGTTAAGAGAGGTCACTCATGATTTCAGTTTCATGCACCACTTAAAATCTCAGAGACTGCTCTTAAGGCATTGAAGAAGACACGTTAACTGTGTGGAGCTGGGAGGAAAAACGCAGTTTCATCGAGCACAGCATACCACAAATGAAAATCTGTAAGTATCAAGGTGCTAAAGGCCACTTAAGAGTTGATCTTTTATATATGAAAACAGGCGCAATTACCTAAATCTCTGAAGTTGGACCCTATTATTTATATTCATATTTACACTGCAGGAAAAGTGGCCCTTGGCAGCATACATTGTTGTAAAGCTGTTGTTGGGAACCAACCTGTGTACTTTCAGTTACAGGACCTTTTCTCTGTGGTTAGCAGTCATACAGGGTTCTGACAGTCAGTGTTTGCATGGAATAAAATGTACCCTCCTCTACATGAGCAGACGTCCAATATACATAACTAAGACTCGGTTTATATAATAAAAACAATATCCTTTATTTTTGAAGAGAAAAATAACTCAATATCCTTCAACCGGCATTCACTTGTCATCATTGCTCTTAACAGATAGACATAAAGAAAGCAGAGTTAACATTGACAGAGTGACATGACAGGCCAGCCTAATGTACAGCATTGCTCTCAGTACCAAATAGTATATGAATGACAATTATCTTCAGTATACTATACATGCTGTCATAGCCAAGTAAAGTCATCTAGCTGAATGCTTTGATTAATATGTTTTAGTAAAACTATATTTTAGGCTTTTATCCTTTTCCTTCCATAGCGTATTCCAAGTGTATCTTTCTGTTTGACCTCTTCCTCTCTCTCTCTCTCTCTCTGTTTTCTTTCTGCAAGGTGTTTTGGGTGCATTCAAGTGTTCTCACTTTCACACGCGCCTTCCAGCAGTCAGGTGTTCCTGTTCACTCTGAAGGCACTTCTTTATAGAAAGCCTTCTTTTTGGACATTGTGAATAATTCATACATTTACTGTAGTCCCTTCTGCAGGTCATTCAATACAGTGGGATCATGACAAAATCCCACTCCTGTAGACAGAGCAACATTTTCATGTACAATAAGGTTAACATTTTTAAATGTTTAATTCTGTCAATCAAAAGATTCCAAAAAGTGTGCATATTATTTTTGTATTCATCAAATTTGGATGCTTATGTGTTTCCAGTTTTTTGTTAATGAACAGATTTCAAATATGTGCAACGTTTTCCAACGAGGCGACAAGATGGTGTATGCAGCATCACATACATACAAGATGGTGTGTGCACAGCGCTGTTCTCAATAAAAAACACTGAAACTCAATTTGAAAAAAGAATTGCCCACCATGTAACCTATGGGCTTGGTGTAGTATTTCTTTGTCTCCGTTCTATGCTGTTGTCTGTGGTGACATATTTTTCTCTAGGCCAGTGTGAAGCTGGCGGGGACATGAGCAGCAGCAGCTGTGGAATTCCTTTAAATAGCCCTGCCTCCCTTATCATATGGTTGCTATGGCAGCCAGCCCCCAGCTTCAGCATAATGTCCACGCGCGTAAAGAAAGCTACACCTGTACCATATAGATTCTCCAAACAGCGTGTGCAAGAGATTTTCTCTAACAAATATAGGCACTTGCAGTGAATGTCAATGTGCTTTGTGTGCATGCGTGTATATTATGTGCTTGCTTGCATGTATCTAATGTGTGGAAAATGCATATTTAAGGTATGTTTCTCTGTATGTGCTTGGCTTGATGACGCATCTTTTTGTTCAGGATTCGGATTCTGTTGAGCTACTGTTTAGTACACCAGCCTGGAGTCTGGAAAACCTACTCAGAAATGCCACGACAGCAGTGCTTGAGAGATGGAGACACATGCGAGAAAGACACACATAGGAGAAAGAAAAGGACAGGAAGGAAATAGTGGAAGAAGAGGAGAGACAGGTAAGAGAAAAGGGAAGAGATGTAGTAGAAATTTGTGATGGAAAAAGAGGTTTGACATTTCGAGAGGATATAATAAAAAAAAGATAGACAAGATATAAGACCCATTTTACTCCATTGCTGCCACTAATTCTGTATTCCTTTCCTTCCTTGTAAAACCATATATTTTATGTAATTTCTTCATAGATTTCCATTACCCCTCCCAACCCCCATCCTTTGTCCTGTGCATCCCCCCTCTTTATTTTTTATTCTCCCTGCTCCATTTTACCCAGACTCTCCTTCATTCAAATGCTTAGTTGAGGATCAAATAGGATATTAATGATGCAATGTTTGAGGGTGGGCCGTGATTGTGATTGTGTGTGTGTGTGTGTGTGTGTGTGTGTGTGTGTGTGTGTGTGTGTGTGTGTGGGGGAATAAGAATGCAGGAAATGAATACATGGATTTACCTCTCAAGCGGACTTTGAATAAATAAAGAATAAATGCCAAGCATAGGCTTGTTAGAACCGTTAATATGGTTGTTCTTGAAGGAACCACACAATCTTGCCCTTTCATTGTTACAACTTGCTTTAATCTGACAATGTCAGATACGTTGTTTTTTTTGTTTTGTTTTTTTTTGTTTTTACTTACCTCAGTAAAACCTGACACTATCAGCAATTTATAGACAGGACAATTATCAGCAATGGCCTGACAACCTGCCATTGAGGTTCAGCAATAGTTCTCTTCATGTGCACTCCCTTTCTTGAGTCTCACATAACCTGTCAAGGTATAAAATAAATCACATAATCAAAATATATTCACGCTTCTAGTACAATACAACATTATATATTGTATTATATTATATGGTATACACACAGTCCATTTTAAAATTATTGATTAAAACAATGGTCCTACATAAAAAAGGGAGAAAAAAGAAGAAATGCTTCCACAACTCCAAAACACACACAGATGGGCTGATTGATTGATTGCGTTAAGAGAATCAGGAGCGCCTCAGCATCGGCTAATGCGTCTGTAAATTGAGTTGGAAAATGAGAATGCCTGTTGTCTGCATTTGGGCTGGAAGCCAGCGAAGGTAAAAAGCTTTAGTGTGGAGGACAGTCTCCACCTCTCTGCCTCTTAGAAAAACACTATTATTTCAACAGACCTCCACCTATCGCCGTTTCTTTATCTTTCACTCCACATCACACCAGGTTGAGCAAGGCAGACACCTCACAATTACAATTTTCTCTGTCTGCCTTCACTGGTTTCCTTTTCGTCATGCATGTATCTTCTGTGATCCTATGAGCTCTGTAAAGCAGAGAGCTAAAGCACTAAAAGTCGATTGAATGCTGAATGACTCCAGACATTTATACTTTACAAATTAATCGGGAAAGGTATGATGTGTTAGTAAGCACATGAATAGAGTGTTTTTGTCTCCATTACTCCGGGGCCGTGGGACTTGGGTCTGAGAGCAGCAGCGATAAGGATGGTGAGTGAATGAGTGCCAAGCCTCCATTTTATAAAAGTGCTTGTCTGCGTTCATGGCTCTCTGTGCCACACACGGGTACAAACAGATGAGCATATTAACCGTACTGTCCTCATGTTCCGTTTTGAACTACTCCTATAAGTCTGAATTCTTTAACCACATAAGCCCTATTTTATACTTCATCTTAGGATGGTATCACGCAGGTAAAATAACATGTTGTTAGCTTGTACATCGGCTGATCTACAAGCTCACAACATGTCGCATTGTGACGTGTTAAAGCTTGTACATCAGGAATATTTATCTATTTTTGAATTAAAAAAAAACATTTCTGATCATTTTTGTTGATAATTGGCTGCAACTGCAGACAGAAAATGTTTAAGAATTCGGGGAACTTTCTTTTCCAACACTGTCTTTAACCTATAGTCTTCCCATCTCTTATCTTATCACTACTCTTATCCTTAATGCAGTTAAGCTGTGAACTGCAGCTAGACAGTCTTCACTAAGAATGAGGTCCTCACCTGAGCTTTCTTCTTGATCTCAACCTGCTATAATGCTCTATTTGCGAGTTTATCATTGTGATTGATCGATTATTGTAGAACTATAACAATTAGTTCAAGGCGCACATGAATGTAAAGCCATGTTTTACAACGATAACGACACCAGTATAATGCCAGTCAAAACATTAAAATAAATAACATGTCAGCGTAGGCAGTGGAAAGCTCAAAAGCCCAACTTTATCATGGGATCCTGTTCCGTCTTCAGGTTCAGGGACAATTTATTATCCAATCTTATTTTTTAAGAATATGAATATAAGCTTGTAAAAAGGAATGACAA
This sequence comes from Electrona antarctica, assembly GCF_951216825.1. Lineage (NCBI taxonomy): Eukaryota > Metazoa > Chordata > Actinopteri > Myctophiformes > Myctophidae > Electrona > Electrona antarctica. The sequence continues at coordinate 33,201,728 of NC_136796.1, forward strand.
TTCCTGCCTTCAGCTGTGCCTTGAGCCCATAACTGTTGTATTAATAGACTTTAAAACTAATGGCTCCATTATATTCAGGGACGTATCGGAAGACTCATGAGAGAGAGTAAAATATGGAGAATGAGAGTGGGAGAAAGAAATTATTCCAATCAATAGCAAAAAAACCTCTTGTTATCATATAAACACACAAAAACACACGCACGCACACACGCACGCACGCGCACGCACGCACGCACACACACACACACACACACGCACACACAGGCACACAGGCACAGGCACACACCTTGTTAAAGCCCTTTGGCCTAGTCTAATGAATGTATAGTACTGCTGCCTCTACACTATAAATTCATTTTATTTCTTCTTCTTTCTGAACAGTTTTATTCAAGTATCCAGGGCATACATTAGATAATAATACTACACAGTTAAAGCTGTTGAGTTAATTTACAGGGCCTTTTTGGGAACAGAGTGACATTCCGACACACCACCATTCCGACTACGTGGCTTAGTGTTGAGCGAGTCGTAATGGCAGTGCCTCGGAATAGCAGGCTTCGAAATGTCGGTGTGTAACCGCCATTTTTACACTCAGACTTAAATGAACCGCCAGCTAACAGCAGAATGTAGAACAGTTATTTTAAACTGTCAATACATTGCTTTCCATCCTGCATTAGTCCAGACAGAGATGTAACTAAAGCTTGACACTAGATAATAATGATCTTATTTTACAATTATGTGAATCTATGACGGAGCGCCATCACACCCATATACTGTCTGGATATATCCACCACAGAGGTTGCTGTTATGTGCATATGAATGCATTTTATATATACACTGTTGCCCGTTAATGTTTAACACAGCCCTGGAAGTGTCTTGAAAGCCAAGCAATACACAGATGGGCATTGTCATTCTTTTCAGTGTAATGAGTCTCATTACCCATAACCATAAGCATTTCACGAAAAAGATTTATTCAAATGATACATTAACCAATATCGTCCAGTGCTTGACCAGAGCTGTACTTGCGTAGTTCCACTCACTGAACTGAAACACAATCGAACAATTCAACTTGTTCTAATAGTGAACTGAGAAAGGTCATAATTTATACACATACAATGTGAAATCTAAAGGATACTGTAGCTGACTGCCTCCTTGATCCTTGTTCCTGCAATTCACTGTCATAGTGTTTTTTGTTTCTCTTTTCATTACCAGAAGGATAGTTCCTCTTCATCCTCTCACTGAAGTTGTTAAATATTGACACCCATTTTGACATGAGAGAAGGACGTATAAACAAATATTTAAATTTGTAAATTGGGTCGCACCGGCATTTACCGTGTCCCTCAACTATCTATGTTTCCCTTCTCTATAGCTCCATATTCCGCTGCTACATTTAAAAGTTGCCATCTCTGCACTTGCACCATGACTTGACAAAGAATTAGAAACAGGAGCAAGATATGGGGCACTTGTTTGGCGCAGTGATACAGTGGCCAGTAGAGCTACTTTACCACTGCGCCACCCACGTGCCGGTGATATTTGTCACTTCACGTAGTCCTATAGGGGTCAGCAGGGACTGTTGGGCAGGAGGAGTAGGAGGACTGAGGCTCCACGTCCTCCCGTTGGGGGCTCCTCACTGGCAGCTGAGTCCGTATACAACAGCAGTGACAACACACAGAAATGTGTGTGGGGAGGAAATAATTGGTAAAACAACTAAACTGGGGAGAAAAAGGGGATTAAAAAACAAAACAAAAAAGAAAGAAAAGAAACAGGAGCAAGATGTTGTGTAAAAGCTACCATCGGGTGCCATATTTAAGACTTAGGACATGCATGCACGTCAACTTGAACACACACACACACACACACACACACACACACACACACACACACACACACGCACACACACGAGCACACACACACACACACACACACACACACACACACACACACACACACACACACACACACACACACACACACACACACACGCAAGCACAGAATAGCGAACACCCTCACGACGACTGTGATAAGGGCTAAGCACTGGTAGTCATTTAGTTGAGCTTTGTCTTTTTTCAGTGTCTCCCTGATGAGCTGCTGTGCGAAACTGCAGCACTTGCAGTATTTGAATTATTAGCAAGATGGGAAAGCTTTAACTTAATCCACCGATGCTTCTAATCTCTCTATGTGTGTGTGTGTGTGTGTGTGTGTGTGTGTGTGTGTGTGTGTGTGTGTCTGTACACGCGTCTGCGTGTACTGTAAGGGGATATGTAAATGAGAGAATACACCTTATCTTTGTGCAATGCAATTGTGTGCGTGCGTGCGTGCGTGCGTGCGTGCGCGCGTGCGTGTGTGTGTGTTTCTAAGTATGTCTGTGTAAGAACGTACCTAGGACGTCCTCTATCTATTTACCTCTCTGGAAATGTAGCAGTAGCAGAGAAAGTCATCTTGTCGGAGGCTACTTTTACTTATTAAAATGTTACATGTAACAAGGCGGAATATCACTAGTATGATAAACCTGTGTTACACTAGAGAGCATAAATCAAAGCTATATGACTACAATCATCTCCATACTACAACATAAGTGTTCCAAATCCCTTGTGCTATTGATTGTTATAAATCACAAAGGGCAGCATTATTTTATGGAATATCTGTATCAGTCTCGCTCACCCCTCACTCTGCCTCTATTGCTCCCCCTTCTCTTTATACGCGGGTATTATTTGATTGTGCAGCCTTGAATTTAGTCTAAGTGCAGATCTATCAGCGCAGTTGTGTTTGCACATAAATAAAACCTGGTACATAGATGGGGTGGTTGGCATAGAAGTGTGCCAAAGGAGCACTAACCCTGATGACTCCTAGGGTTGCCAGCCCGGGTTGGGCTGGGCTGGGCTGGGGTGGGGTGGGGTTGGAAGGCCAGCCTTGGCTACAAGGGTGGGTGGCTCGCTTTGCAGGCTGACTGCTGGGCTGGAGAGGCAGGGAGCTGTAAAGAAACGACAAGGTCAGCTCTTTATCCGAACACATTCAGCACCCTAATCTCTGGCCTGTGAAAACGCAGACATTTGGAGCGTTGTGTGACTGCGATGCTGAACGGACCACAATAGGCTGAAGTAAGAGAAAATGGGCCGACATTATCAATGTTTCAAAGTGGAGTACATCGAGTTCCATCATCAGAATGAAAGATACAGTAGGATCATTTTATCTGTGTCAGAAAACTGTCATCATCACGCATTACGGTAAAGCATTTTGACGTGGCAATTCCAGTGGTGTAGGCATAATAGAGTAATTATGTACCAGAGATTACCTGAAAGGAAACTTCACCTGACATAGCAGTCTGTTTAAAGAGGCAAAAGCAAGATTGCCCTTTCGCACTTGCCACAGATGTACAAAAACACTATATACAGTACATAGTGTGTGTGTGTGTGTGTGTGTGTGTGCATGTGTGCGTGTGTGTGTGTGTGTGTGTGTGTGTGTGTGTGCGTGCGTGCGTGTGTAGCATGCACACACCTCAGACCCACGCACTCTTGTCGGCCATCACAGACAAGAGTGCCGGCACGGCAGCCATTTTGCAGGGGCTGTTCTGGAATGTTCAATTAGGGAAATTGTTGCTTACGCCATCAGTTTCCCAGTGTTCCGAGCATCATACACATAACAAAGTATTAGTTCAGTCATGCACGGTGTCATCAATAGTCACCTTATGGAAACCAGGATGGGAAGAAACCGCTATATCTTCTGTGATCGACGCAGGGCCCTTAGTGTGAACCAGTATGACAGCAGCACACAGTACTGTGCGGTCATGTGTGACCATAACTTGGCATTAAATGCATATCGTCTCTGTCGGGTGGAAACCTCATATGTCCTCATATGTCCAAAACGGGTACTTTTCAGAATTAAAATTCAAC
>NC_136796.1:33215611-33305611 GCF_951216825.1 Electrona antarctica
TGTCAATAGCTTCAACTTTGTGATACAATATTGGAAAATAATACCGATAAATACTGTTATCCGCCTGGCCCCTCCAATTCTGGATATTATATCCATTAACACAGAGAAAATTTAGATTGCTTTGGCATTTTAATAATAGCAGATATACAAGCCCATAGCGTGTCACTTTGTGCCGTTCTATAATCTTGTAGATCTGATGTTTTTTCAAATTCGTGAAGATATATATATATATATATATATGTATATGTTTTCTTTTTTTCTCTCTTTTCTCTTTTTAACTAAAATCTTTGCTTCTGGGGGTCTCTGGACGTAAACATTTTGAGATGCGTCTGCGTCCAAATACATGCATTTTGGGGGTCCTTGACATGTTAAAGTTTACATTTCAGAAAATTCGATGTTGTACAGTATATACAGGTTTAATGTTTGTTTTTAGGTCAATGTTTGTTTTAAAAATGCCATTGACAATGAAGAGAAATGATTTGATTTGACTAAATGTTTGTTTAGTCCCTAACACAAACATTAAATCCCAACAATAAAGAGAATTTAGTGTTTGTTTTGACACCTAATCATTTGATCACCTAATCATAGCAATCATAGCAAGCTATATCGAATTCCCTCCTCAATGTTGTAAGATGATAAGAGCGCCCCTCACTTCACACAGGCGTGATTTTTATATTATAGCAACATACGATTTTCAGAAAACTAGTATGTAGAGTTTTTGATTAGAATCGACCTCAGGTCTTAATGGGTTAACACTATGTGGCTGAGCTCCAGGGTAAGGTAAGGTAAGGTAAGGTAAGGTAAGGTAAGGTAAGGTAAGGTAAGGTAAGGTAAGGGTAAGATGGGGCTAGGTTTCTTCCACTGGCGGCGTGCCAATGTCTGAGCGTGTGATTCTAACAGGGACGTGCACACATAGACATCAAAGGGGGCTTCAGCCCCTGCCCTTTTACCTGTCTGTATAACAACTGCCCTCTCCAGACCACGGATGCAGCATTTACTGTGGTGAAAGAAATGCAAATGCCTCTCCTTTCCATGCCATACCGGAAGGCAGCATTCAGGAGAACTTGAACACAGCATTTTGCTTTGAACAAATTTGTTTAGAAATCCAGGTCGTACAACCGCATCTCCACTAGCGTGCTGGGTTGCGCCCCGAAAATAGCTGAAAATAGCAAAAATAGCAGATCTACAAGCTGCGACGCGTTGAGAGCTTGTAGATCTGCTATTTTCGCTATTTTGGTCCAAAAGTGCCCTCTTACGGGATTTCAGCCCCTGCCTCTCTAACACTCTCTGCACGTCCCTGGATTCTAATGTACATTGTAAAGCATTTTGGAGAAAGGTGCTGCTATAGTAATGCACCATTTACCATTTACTTGTCAAAAGAGGCTTCAGCCGTTGTACACCCAGTGCTGCATCTGAAAAACAGGAGGAAAAAATAAAGAATAAAGTAGTGAGGAGTGAAAGCCCTGACAGTGTTCCTACACTACAGCCTCGCCGTTAACCCTTTCTCTCCCACGTCTTTTTTTTAATGTATTTATCTCCTTTGTCTCCTCGTCTCCTTCCCTTGCACTCGGCCTTCTGTTACCTATGCTTTCACTGTCGGTTTAGAGTTTTTAGGGTTGTTTTGCATCCCAATGTGGATCAGGTCTCTGTAAATTGATATCGTCCATGTGCCGATGAACAGGCACGCACACGCACACGCACACGCACACACACACACACACACACACACACACACACACACACACACACAGAAAGACACAGTATAGGTGAACCACCATACACTGTGATAAAAGCGAGATTTATCCTTAGTGCCAGTGTCACAGGCCAAAAATAACAGATCTACAAGCTCACAACATGACGCATTGTGAGCTTGTAGGCATTACACTCTCTCACTCTGTCCACTGAGTGACAGATGCACCTAATGGGGGCGGGCGAGGGGGTGGGTTGAGAGAGGCAGAGGAAGGAGCAAGGCGGTGGAAAAGTGAGAGGGAGGAGAGGAAGAAGTAACGGAGAAAGCGAGACGGTGAGACTGGTCATTATAAATCATATCCGCTGTTGGCGCCAGCCTCGTAGCCTAGCAACCAGACAGCCCCCGCCCCCACTCCATCCCTTCGGTCTCTCTCTCTCTCTGGCTCTCTCTCTTCCAGTAAGAGCCTGGTCATTCTTATTACCCACGCTGCAACGCTGCAATGTGCAAAAACCTCCAGAAACATACAACAGCGTGCTTGGGAGTGAGAGACGACCGATCTGGCATCGGTTTTCTTCTTGAACGATAAGTGCGACGTTCTACGACATATGCACATCATACTGGGTGATTTTTCCGGGGCGATCATGCACTCTCTCACACACACACACACACACACACACACACACACACACACACACACACACACACACACACACACACACACACACACACACACACACACACACACACACACACACACACACACACACACACACACACACACACACACACAGACTGCAGAAAAATTGTTCATGAATTATCCAAAATTGGCATTCTTGTACACATATACAGGTACATATAAACGCAGTGACACACATCATTTACTAAATTACTCTTTCTTTTCTGTTTATAGGCTATGTTCTCCATATTCTACTCTTTTCGTCTTTGTCTCGACTCTCTCTCTCTTCCTGTCTCTCCCTTTCTCTCTGTGACTCTCTGTCTGTCGGTCTCTGTCTGTCTGTCTCTCGCAGTCTGTCCCTCTCTGTCTCTCCGTCTCAATCTGTCTCTCTGTCTCAGTCTGCCTCTTTTCCGATTCGATCGGTCTGTCTCTCTCTGCCTCTCCGTCTCAATCTGTCTCACTCCATCTCCGTCGTGCCGTCTCTCTCTCTCTCTCACACTCACGCACAACATAACTGCCAACCTACAGACCTGCGTGGCCACTAATGAAGGTCTGAGAGACGCACACAGAATAGCAGGGCTCAGCAGGTTGGCTCCAGCCTGTATGTTTCTTCACCATCCCCTCCCTAAAAGCCCAGGCCAGTTAGTGGTCTCCAGACAGTCACCACCCTGCCTTTATACTGCTGCTACCACTCTACAGTATATGCCAGTAGTTTTCAACCCTTTTTGTATCAAGGTCCATTATTTATTCAGCATTTGAGCCACGGACCACCATTTGATGAGATTTAACACAAAACTTTTAATATTTTGTTGTCATTAAGATTAGATCTTGTCCACAATTGTCCTCTTGAGAATGTAAAATGGAACCAAATGGCCCTGTACGGGTCCATTTGGTTTCATTTTACACTCTCAAGAGTTAAACATCTATAAGTGTCCATTTGGTTACCAACTCTGCATCATTTAGCTGGGGACCACCTGGAACCAGTGACGGGCCCCGGACCACTGGTTGAAAACCACACGGCTTATGAAACTCAGAGCACTCTACTCAGCAGTATGAGTGGCTGATTTCTATACTTAGTCGTGCACCGTACCGTACATAGCCGATCTACAAGCTGACAAGGCATCTCGTAGCAACGCGATGTGAGCTTGTAGATCGCCTGTTTTCGGCGTGCGACACGTCATACGATGGAGCATAAATTAGGCATAAGTGAGCAGATGGCCGCGGAGATGAAGGAGAACAAGAGGATGACATACATCTATGAGAGAGAGGAAACAAGTGTGTGTGTGTGTGTGTGTGTGTGTGTGTGTGTGTGTGTGTGTGTGTGTGATAAGAGTCAAGAGTGGTTTGAATCCATTTGGAACCACTCACTCAGCCAGTTTGAGAGCCACTAAAAGTGTGTGGTATGTGTTTGAGACATAGCAAAGTAGTGTGTGTTTGTGTGCGTGCGTGCGTGCGTGCGTGCGTGCGTGCGTGCGTGCGTGCGTGCGTGTGTGCGTGCGTGCGTGCGTGCGTGCGTGCGTTCAAACCTGTTTTAGTAGTCACTTCTTCAAGTGGATGCAAGTACGCCATCTTGTGGACCAGCATAGATGGGGACTTTGTCCTCGCTTTCATCACCTGTCCACCTTTAAGTGTCCACCACCTGTAGAGTGTGAAAACAACACAACACCCGTTCAAATTATCCACCAGAATTATTTTTGCTTTAGTTAAGATCTTATGAATAGATTAATACGCTGAGTCTCAGAGCCCTTAAAACTTCAAATCTAATAAGCACAGCAGATCTATTATGGATATGGGTTTCATCCTCCCTATTGATAATTGTAATGTATCTCAAATCCTGTAAAATATGTTTTTGTTATTTGGTACCATACATCCCATAAACTCTTTTTTGATTGTTTTGGTTTTATTTTTGTCTTGTGTGTTATTTGTCTGTATGTCTTACATCATTTTTGAAATTCAAAAATAAAGAATTCAAAAAATTAGAAGAAATATAGAAAAATATAGAATATAGAAATATAGAAGACAACAACAGATTGTTTGTTTGGACTCACACCAATCGCAATATACCATATGTCCTTTTTTGTTTTTGAATGACCTCCCAGTCAAAAGGTTCATTAATGACAATTACTAACCTACAGATATTGAAATTGACACTAAACTAGGCTAATAAATAATAATAATAATAATAATAATAATAATAATAATAATATTTCAGGTTTCATGAAACTATAAGCCTATTACACAGATGTATCAGGCAAGCTCTGGTCTCGAATAGATAACACAAAGGGACCCATAAGTGTCCACTTGGTTCAATTTGTATATTAATTTGTACACTCTCAGTGAAATTATTAACATTCTTATTGTGTATAGACCTACTAAAGCTTTTCAAGGAAAGAATTTGAATGGCTTTGGTAAATCAATAGTTCTACTAGGGCCTTCTAATCTATAATTATAGCAGGCATACCCCCTTGCGGTTCTATGACTATTACTCAATGTCTAAGCAGGTGGCCCGTGATTATGTTCAATTCCCTGAGGATGTGAATTAAAGGACAACTTTAGTTTTTTTCAACCAAGGTTCATGTTTTAGGTTGTTATTAGAGAAAGTAAAAGATGAGTGTTGTTGTTTTTTCATTTGCTGCTTTCTTTCGTTTTAGGGAATTTAGCTGTTTTTGACAGGGGGGCGGGGGCATTCGAGCATGGGGCTAAATATGTATTTTTTTACAAAATATTTTGGCGATTTCTTTTTTTATTATTTACTATAGTCCTAATAAACCCCAGGAAATGATATCTGGCCACAAAACAATCACAGGATCTACTGAATGTGAAGGAGGCCTACTGGGGGGAAGCCACATGTGTGTCATAGGCTCAATAGGTCAGTTTGACACACATCAGTAGATCTCGTGATCTTTTGTGGCCAGATGAAATTTCCTGGGGTTTATTAGGACTATAGTAAATAATGAAAAAATAAATCGCTATAAAATGTTGTAAAAAAATACATATTTAGCCCCATGCTCGAATGTCAAAAACAGCTAAAATCCCTAAAACGAAAGAAAGCAGCAAATTAAAAAAAAAGAACACTCATCTTTTACTTTCTCTAATAACAACCTAAAACATGAACTTTGGTTGAAAAAAACTAAAGTTGTCCTTTAAGTTTCTCATTCTCTGTACACCCTTATATATAGGCTACAAAGAAGCTGTGCAATTTTATAGGCTAAAGGTCTAGATTTTTATTTTATTTTTCTTCTGTGATACCAAAATTACTATAGGCCTGGCCTACCATTGCACAAGACAGCATGCATGAACCTTCATCTATTTTCATCATTGCTGCTTAGGCTATAATTCACACAAGCAGCTAGGTTCAGAATCTGAAGGAAGGTGGAAGGTTGGCTTTTCACCTCGTATTTTTCGTATTTTCCATTCTAGGTTAGGTATAGGCGTCTAGCCTAGACCTAACATTGTGTTAGATTCGCATAGGTCTAGACCTATTCATTTTCAATTACCGGTAAGTCATTGGGAGGTAGGCTCTGGGTCGGCTACCTCTACCTGTAATGTCAACTCAATCCCCCCTTTTCATCAATCAGGCGTCTGAGAAGAATAAGGTCAATCCATCCCACTGAAGGAGAATTTCATCGATTAGCTCGACAGCGAGGGGATGGGTATCTTTAGTGTCAACAACACGTGTGCTAGAGTCAGAGATAGTGGTTGTGGGTGGGCTTAAAAGTTCTACTTCTAGCGATGGGACTCTAGTATAGGATACAAAGTGCCGGTGTGATCAATGCGTTTTGACTGGAACAGTCTATGTAATAAGTTAGGCTGCAGCTACAGCTACTGAGCTACATACGGTATACACATACCTACCTCTGTCCAGACTGTCCGCAATTATAAAGTCAAAGTGACATGTCCCTGTGTTTCTCTGTCGCGCTTTAGGGGAGGTGCGGTCCCTCTGTCTGTCTGCACACTGTTCAATCTCTCACCACTCCTACTCGATTTCACAATCCTAAACCACCAGTCGCTGCTGTTCCAAATGGACGAGTGATCGTCAGTCATGCGGAGGATGGCGGAGGAAGTACAGCCCATCATCAGTGAGCAGCAGGGGTGAGTTGAATATTACAACAGCACCAATATTGTTATGAAAACCTTAATGGACACGGATTGATAGTTTTGTTGCCGAAAGACAAGTTTCGATCAAAAAACTCGAGCTCGGCTATTTTTGGTGCTACACCGTCGTACGTCTGACTCTGGATGTAAATATTCTGATGAATTGAAAATGGTGGACCCTAGTGCTAATTCAAAGTAGCAGTTTTTGTATTCTTGTGCTTTCGTTTGAAATGTACAAATTCTACATAGGCCTACTGTGACAGTGAAATACAAATTTCAATCAATCAATCAATCAATCAATCAACCAATCAACGTTTCAAAGGAAGGTAACTTGTTGTGTGACTGTAACTCCTAGCATCCAACAGCTGATATTATATCTAGTGTCTTAATTTGTCTATCATCAGCCATTATTTATATTTATTAAACATTTGGCTGTAGTGATGAGGAAACGAAAATCTATAGGCCTATCTCTACACTAGTACACTCTAAAGACTATGTTTCACTGATAAGAGAGAGGGCTGGTATATTACATAGGGTTCAAAGTGCATTACTGTCACTGTATGTATGACTTGTTTGAACATGTCTCCTTGGCTGTGGTGGGTGCGCGTGTGCAACATGCGTGCATGTGTCTTGACAGCTGCTGGATATCAAGCTGGCTTCCATCGTGGTGTCCCACGTCTCTCTCTCAGCTGGAAGATGCGGAGGAAAAGATGCTCAAGTGTACGTTTTGTGCGTGCCGTGTACGCATGCACACTCAACACTGAGTCACACACATGTGTGCACACTGCACACACTCACCTTATATGTTCCATTTAGCTTGTGTGTCACTGTCCTGTACATTTCCTCCGAGGAGCCCACAGTATATATGTTTCTCTTCCTCTGCAGGTGTGAAGTGCCCATTCTCTAGGCAGCACGTGCCAATATCCAACGGCAACTATCTGTGGACCCTAGCTTTCACCGCTCAGCCCCAGCCAGCCTCCTCTGCCGGCCCACAGTCCCAGCCGGTGCAGCTTCGCAGGACTCCTCTCGTCGTCATGCATGGCTTCGGGGGCGGAGTGGCTCTCTGGACCCAGAACCTGGACTGTCTCTCCGCCTGTGGGCCGGTCTATGCCCTCGACCTGCTGGGCTTTGGCCGGAGCAGCCGTCCGCAGTTCAACACGGACCCGGAGGTGGCCGAGGACCAGTTTGTGGCTGCGCTGGAGGACTGGAGGTCCAGGGTGGGGCTGACGGAAATGGTGCTGCTTGGACACAACCTGGGAGGCTACATCGCCACTTCTTACACCATCAAATATCCACACAGGTGTGTTTGTGACGTGTGTGTGTGCGCGCGCGTGTGCATGTGTGCGTGTGTGTGTGTGTGTGTGTGTGTGTGTACACCATGTTCTACAAGCTTTGTGGGGAACAAAAGTCCCCACGAGGATGTTAAAACCAGATCAAATTGACCTCATGGGTACAATACAATACAATGGTCCTGGTGGTGCCCATGAGGAAAAGGGTCATTTCTAAGGTTAAACAATTCTGAACACATTGAGGGTCAGGGTGGGAGTAGGATTAGGTGGTTTGATTGTGGTTGTGGTTAGATTAAGGTTAAGTAGAAATGTAATAATTCTTAAGACAATTTGTTTTTGATATCCCCCAACAATAAAAGTGAGATAAAGTGCAAGGTGTAATGGTCCCTGCAGACTGCTGCCATTTTTCAGAAAAACGGCAGAAAAGCGCAGCAAAAAACCCTGAAAAACGTATCAGTCCACAAGGACCTTGAGTGTGAATTTAATTAAAGACAAAACTCCCTCACACTGTCATCAAATTCAAGCAAAAATATTGAATGGGAATAGCAACATTTCGGTATCATAACCACGTACATACACATAATTATATAAACAAATAGATCCTCTTCCAGAAATGGCTCGACACCAAAAATGTCTGTATTGCTTTACAAATCCCAAGAATATCCTGGATATATTTGAAAGTAAGACCGTGTACTGTGTGTGTGTGTGTGTGTGTGTGTGTGTGTGTGTGTGTGTGTGTGTGTGTGTGTGTGTGTGTGTGTGTGTGTGTGTGTGTTGTGTGCGCTCCTGCAGGGTGAAACACCTGTTGCTGGTGGAGCCGTGGGGTTTCCCAGCGCGACCAGACAACCCCCACCAACACACCATCCCAATGTGGATCAGAGCCATGGGGGCAGTGATGACTCCCTTTAATCCTATGGCTGGACTCAGACTCGCTGGGCCTCTTGGTTAGAACACACACACACACACACACACACACACACACACACACAAACAAACAAACACACGGACACACGGACACACAGACCCTTTTTCCACCGGTTGGTTCCACCGGTTCAGTCCTTTTTGGTTCTTAGTCCATGAGCCAGAGCTCCAAAATTGGTGGGAAAAACTAGACCTATATTACATTGTTTATAGGATCAATACAAGTAAATGAATACATGATAACCCTTCCACAGTAGTAGCTTTTTCATATTTTCGATTATTTTGCATATTTTTCTACAGAATGCCTCATTTGCATATTTAAACATGTAAAATTTGTAATACAATAAATCATTGTCTTCGTGTAAGTACTCAATTGGGGAAGTTTCATGGTGATAACAATCTAATATAGGTATGGTTTTGCACACTCAATTCATAATTTACATTCCAATTTTGGAGCTCTGGCTCATGGACTGAGAACCAAAAAGAACTGAACCGGTTCCCATTGGGAACCAACCGGAGGAAAAGGGGCCACAGAGATAGAGAGAGTAATGTTTAATTTGCTTCCTACTAGATACAAAACAACCTGTTGGGTTTGTTTGCTTGTTAACTCATGCAATCTCTCCTCTCCTCACAGGCCCCATGCTGGTGCAGACCATCAGGTCTGACTTCAAGCAGAAGTACTCCTCTGTATTTGACGACAACACCGCGTCCGACTACATCTACCATTTGAATGCACAGACACCCAGGTGACCAATCCTGACACGTGGCGTTATACTTTATCTCCCTTGACTGAAACTTAATCGATCCCTCAGACATTATCATTTGAGCTTAATCTTTGTTTACATCACCTGTTTCACCATCAACATGCAATGAGATGGCAGTAATAGAAAGAAAGAAGGCACAATTCACTGAGAAGTAAGGTGGATAGAAATGCGTTTAGTTTTCTTATTGTCACATTCCTTTTGCAGCGGAGAAGCAGCATTTACGAGCATGACCATCCCGTATGGCTGGGCTAAGAGGCCTATGTTAGAGAGGATAGGACAGGTCCGTGCTGACATCCCTATCTCCTTCATCTATGGATCCCGCTCCAGCATTGACAGCCACTCGGGATACTCCATCAAGAAAACCCGTCCGGACGTGGAAATCAAGGTCAGCCCTTCCTTTTCTTTTCAGCAAAGGATTTATTGTTCTCATTGACTGAAGGAGAAGCAGTGTTTATCACTGTGTCAGCAGACATAGGACAGCAATGATGTAAACTTTAGCACCAATATCTCCAACAGTTGACCCTGACTTTATGTCTGTCTGTCTGTCTGTCTGTCTGTCTGTCTGTCTGTCTGTCTGTCTGTCTGTCTGTCTGGCTCACTATCATTATGTCTCACGCTGTGTCTGTGTGTGTCTCAGGTGATCAGAGGAGCAGGTCATTATGTGTTCGCCGACCAGCCAGACGACTTCAACGAGACTGTCCTTCACATTCTGGCCAGGACGGAGAGCAGAAGAGGAGAAGAAGAGGAGAGATTGGACAGAGATGAGTATAAAGGGACAGAGGAAGCATTTGCGAAGGAGGGACTTACCGGTAGTCAGGAAGAGTTTGCTCAGTCTGGGGATGGATATGAGGGTACAGAGATGATTACCCACAGATGAACTGCTTCATGTCACCATACTAGAACATTTGAGGCTGAAGCCTTGCTGATGTGTTTTTAACTTGTTACTTGTAATGTTTTACTGGTTTTATTCTTATTTTCTTTCTTCTAATAAAGTTGTCCTTTTTTCTTGTTCCCCCCCCGGCCCCCACACATGTAAAGCGTCTTTGGGTATTAGAAAAGCGCTATAGAAGTCCCAGATATTATTATTATTATTATTTGTCTTGCGTGGTTATCGTCCATTGTAAAACATGATAAGACACATAAATGAGGACATGTTCCTTGCTTTTCTTGGGTCTGACATTCTGTAAGGCTCAGGTCAAAGGTTTGATGTTGTCACAGGGTTTTACAGCAGGTCTGTGAGTCTGCAAATGGGATAAGACTTGTGTAAATAAGATTTGTTAATAAATGTGAAATTCACACATGTTGCTCCTTTTGTTATTTATTACTTCCACCCTCCCATGTAGCCCGTTTGTCATGTCCTTGCAAAGAGAAAGCTCACGCTCTTATCTGGAAATGCAAATTCAAGGAAAACTGTTGCTCAACTTCTCCAGCAAAGGCATTTCCCAAAAGGACTAGCTTTTTGTGTGGGCAGAGTTCGGGGGAACATTTCGCAGCATGTTACTTTCACCTACTCTCTGAGAGCTTATAAGGGAGAAGTAAGTAGGGCAAAGGACCTGTGGGTAATTTCAGGAATGATCAACATTTTATCCGCCTGAGGGGCCGATGACTGAGAGTGGCCTGCAGATGGCACTGCAGTGACACTGTGCGGTATCAGCCACTGTTTAGCAGATGGCTAGTGTCACATCCTGCACAGAGCAGCTTGAGCATACATATGAACCTGACTGACCTACTCAGAAGACCCGAGCAGTGAGGTTTTCAGAGCAGTCAGCAATCTCTGCTATGTCACAATTGCTATGACAGATCAGGGTCAGAGGTGTGTGTGCGTGCATGTGTATGTGTGCTTGAAATTAGTTCAAATAGGCCTGCTCTCCCCTGTGTTATCATTAGAGGCTTCTTCTTTCTGACTGTGTGAATCTAATATCCCTAAAGGGGGAGGTACTTTCAGGTAGGGGATGGAAATGTTAAGAGTTCAGTAGAAAGCTAGAGGTAGATGTGATCCTTTTGGTTGTGAGGGCTTGAGGTCCATAGGGGTGAAGTGTGTGTGTGTGTGTGTGTGTGTGTGTGTGTGTGTGTGTGTGTGTGTGTGTGTGTGTGTGTGTGTGTGTGTGTGTGTGTGTTGACAACAACGCTGTACGGCACAGTGTAAATCAAGTTTTAGCCTGGGTAGACAGCCCCCTTAGACAGACCCCCTTAGACAGCACTTCTTAGACTTATATAGCATTTGAAACAGACTTATAGCATGTCATGTAGACAGCACAATAAGTGCATTGTATGTAGTCATAGCACTTCATAGTATATATGTACAGCATAGTATAGCATATATGTATAGTTTATATGTATAGTGTCATTATATAGATATGTTCTAGTTATAGTTTATATGTATAGTGTCATTATATAGATATGTTCTAGTCACGTTCTTAGCTTACGCATGTTTCGCGATAAATGCGTTTTACATATGTGATGTGTTCCCATGCTTTTTGTTCTTGCTTAATGTAAATCGCTCTGGATTAAGAGCGTCTGCTAAATGCCTAAACTGTAAACTGTAAACTGTAGTGAATCTAGGAGTCTAGGAGAGCACTCACTCCCCAATAATAACATTATTTACAAGAGCTTCAGCCAGTCTATATTTGTGTGATATATTAAAAAATGATTACTGGGAATGCTGTCCTTGATTTTGTTTATTGTGTGAAATGAATCAACAATGCTGAACCTGGTGGAAACTGCTGAATGTGATCAGGTTATATGATGATGTTACAGTTCAATACAGGAGTCTAACAGTGATGATCAACTGCTGAATGTGATCAGGTTATATGATGATGTTACAGTTCAATACAGGAGTCTAACAGTGATGATCAACTGCTGAATGTGATCAGGTTATATGATGATGTTACAGTTCAATACAGGAGTCTATGATGATGTTACAGTTCAATACAGGAGTCTAACAGTGATGATCAATGTATAAAAGTTTACTATTCATAACCTTCTTCTTGTTTATTTTTAGATGAGCGATTTGTGTTCATTAACCCTATCGTCCCTCCCTATTTAGGCATGTCAAAATAGACCATTATAGACTACATTTTTTTCCAATGGAAATATCCTAAACAGGATGGTATTATAATCAGGGACTAGACTATTTGACATTCAATGTTCTTTTTCCACAAATGACAGAGGTACAATAACATGTGCCAGGCTGAACGCTAGGCTGGATACCATGCTATTACATAAAGAGACATCCTTTCCCAATGTTCAGCACCCTAGTATTTAACAGTCCAACCTCTCAGTCACCTCTACCCATCGCTGTCACATCTGACTTCAGCCCGGCCCCCTGGCCAGAGCGGTTTCCTGGCAACAGAGTAGCCACGTTTTCTCACAGAGGCCTGCTGGTAGATGTGGATTCAGCAGTATAGGGACATTTACCAGAAGCTATATGTGGACATCCTCATCGCATGATGGCCATTATTTAATAAGCAAGTAAACATCTCTTTCTCTCTTGCTCACCCCCACTCACGCACGCTCTCTCTCTAATCCCCTCAGTCACACTTACACTGACCATTTATTAGAAAAATTAAACAACGCAGTGACAGGAGCTTTCACACTGGATTTGGAATATAATTAAAAGCTCAAAATGATCTGCATGCAAAACACATGCAAACATCACACTTGTGCACCACAGAAAGCTGCTTACTTGCATTCTACTCTCCTATCAGGTGTCGGACCCAAGTTAATTAGTAGTCACCACCACTGCGTAGCATACAGCTTCACAAAGCCAGGCGGGATTTAAAGTTCAATAAGCTGACACTAACTTTTCTCCTTGATTTGCAAAGAAGGTTGGCTATCACAAAAAAACGTCTCATTCTTATTCAAGAATGAGAAGTTGTTTTCAATGTTTGTGTTAGGACAATGTTTGTGTCTACACAAACCCTCAAAGCTGAACATAGGAGGGGCTAGCGCCCCTCAAAAATATGTTTCCACAAAAGTGAAGTTCCACAAGAAGCTGAATGTATGGGGATGCCCGATGCACCCGAAACAAGGCCATGGTCTGAACCTACAATATGATTCACAAGCCCTTATGTAATCGCCATTCTGATTTTCTGACACGTATACAGCATGCTCGGACACAGGGTTCAGGCCACAGGGAAATGGTGCCATGGGGACTCATTATTGCCATTTGAGGAGACTAGTCAATCAATTTGGGTGGTGGTACTGCTAGTGTAATGGCATACACATAGATAGAGGCAGCTAACTACCCTCTCGCTCTAAACAAAGCAATTATAACCCCTGTATGAGAGATTGATGACATTTACAGTCCGAAGACACATTTTTTACTTCATGGCAAGCAGATGCTTTGATGTACTAACATTAACAACAAAAACAATGACAATATTTCTTAGTGAGGTTCTACCGTGCAACACTAGGAGCACTATAGAATCACAGCATGACAGATATAATCCAGGCAACATTTCTGGAATGGTAACTAAACGGTAAAAACAAATATAGCTAAAAAATTGATCTACAAGCCCACAACAATTTACAATTTACAATTTAGGCATTTAGCAGACGCTCTTAATCCAGAGCGACTTACATTAGGCAAGAACAAAAGTATGGGAATACATCACATATATAAAATGCATTTATCAAGAAACATGCGTAAGCTAAGAACGTAACTAGAACATATCTATATAATGACACTATACATATTAAATATACATATATACATATATACATATATACGCCTCACAATGTACGTTGAGAGCTTGATCTACAAGCTCACAGCTTGATCTACATGTTGTGAGTTTGTAGATCTGCTATTGTTTTTGCTATGTTTTGCCTATTCCCCCAGTGATGGACTGTCCACTCCCCTACACCAGTGGTTCCCAAACCTTTTCATGTCAAGGACCCCCAAATTGACACTAATTAGCCCGCGGACCCCCATTTGAAAATACATGCCAGGGACCCTCATAAGAGAAGATTTTTACGGCACTAGCAGTGATTCTCAATCCGTTTAATTTCAAGGACCCTTTCAAGGACCCTCAGTTTGTCTACGGACCCCCATTTAAATGCATTTCTATCTCTGGGACCCCCAATTTATATTGTAAAATCAATGTTAATTTAACTCTGAGAGTGTACAAATGGGTTCCATTTGTACACTCTCAGAGTTACAACATTTGGTTCCATTTGTACACTCAGAGTTACAGACCCATAAGGGTCCATTTGGTTCCTAACTATCATTTAGCTGGGGACCCCCTGGAACTCCCTCAAGGACCCCGGACCCCACTTTGGGAACCACTGCCCTACACAGTTAAATCTGGACTGTGATTATAACTCCATGCCAGAGCCCCTTCACTCATCACTTTGATATCCAGTTGGTATTATAGTAAATACAGTCTACGGTAGGTGTAGAATATGGACAACACGTCCAATCAATTAAGCTGTGTTGATTATTCTGGGATAAAAACATTACAATGTCACAAAGATATCTGGCTAATATGGAGAAGCATTGTTCTGTCACCGGACATCAAACGGTACACTGGACAACTGTTATGAATGATGTCACCATTTGGCACGGTAATGGTAAATCCTTATCATTATCATAGACACGTCTGGGTGTTGTTTCTGACAATTCTGAGACAGCATTTCACAATGAAACTGTGCTCAGTTTATAGACTAATGTTCTGTCATGCAAGGTCTTATATTTCTGCTTTTTCTTTTTCTCTTGGTGTAGCCCTTTGAGATTTGTTTCAAATGTAAAGTGCATTACAAATAAATGTATTATTATTATTAATATTATTATTATTATGTCTTACAACGTATCCCATGTGTAAGCATGACATATTTTTGCTTGGTCCCAGGTGTTTGTGAGGACTTTGTATAGACTAGGTTTAATAAGGTAATAGCAAAAATCCATTAGCTGCCTTTCAAAATGTCAAAAACGTAATTTTCAAAAAGCTTCAATAATTCCTACCCTTTATGTGAACAAAACACTCCTCAGGCTCCCAGCATGTCGTGGCTCTTACACTATAAGTGACAGGCTATAATTATCCCAGCATTTGAACTCTGATTGGTAGCATCTGCCAGATGTAGTCTGACAAAGAAATAGAGCCGAGTTGTGGAGGAAATTGTCCACGGGCAAAGTAAAACTAATGATGATACTTTCTCTTTTTTACTCATAAGGGGGAAAAAAGGGAAGAGATATTGATTGCATGACTCAGTTCTAAAGTGAGATCCCTATGCCCTCGACGACGAACCTAATGTTCTTCAGTGATTATTTCAGGCTACCTTCATGCCATTCCATCCTTCCTGACAGGAAAGGATTATAGAGCACTGGTCTTCAAACATGAATTGAGCTGGTTTTATATTGATCTGACAGAAGACAGTAATCTATATCGGCCTCTCTACCTAAAACAAGACCATGCTCCAACTCTCTGTACTTCACCATTTTCAGTTTGTTACATAGGATGTGACTCCATGACCTGCGAAATACCTTAAACATGGTCAATTTTGTCATTGTGTTCAAAGTTGCCTACTATCAGAGAAATTATTTCACATTCTTCCAAATGCTTTTCAGACGAAACCATCAAACCATCTTCTCTCTGTGAGCTTCTTTTCATATTTGACAGTTTTTAAGTAGGTTTTGACTGTCATCATGGCTGCATGTCACAGATGGGTTTTAATGGTTGTTGGCTCCTTTCTGATGTCTGACTGTTGCTTGCCTGTTATTTGCAGTTATTAAAAGGTTTGTTTGACAAGTCGTCATGTTCTCTGTATTATGGAGTTCCTCAAGCCATTTTGCCTGATGGATGTGGATGTAGCCTACGTCTGTCATAATGCAACAAGAAAAGCCAGAGTTTGACTTGGTTGCACACAGACGTACAAGCGCACAATGCAGCACGCACGGTCAACGGACACACAGACAGAAACACACGCACACGCACACGCACACACACACACACACACACACACACACACACACACACACACACACACACACACACACACACACACACACACACACACACACACACACACACACACACACACACACATTAAAGGAGTTTACGGAGATGTGTAGGCCTACTGGGAATCCATCTATTATGTAATAACAAACAAAGTCACTGACTTTGACCAAAATAAAAGTTTTCTTGTCTGTGTTTGTGGTCTGCCTGACTCGTTGACAGCAGGGGGGTTTGTTTGCAGAGGCAGTTTTATTTTAAGATCAGCATCACTGGCTTCACTGACAGCTGGGTTGCAAAAGGTCATCTTGTATTATCCGTATTCTCTCATGGTCTGTTTAGTCTGCCTGCTGACAGACATCTACCAATCGGCAGCCAAGAGCAATCCAGGGCAGGCCTAACAAATTAACCCACTTAGACCCTATATACTTTGTTGATCGGAGTCCCCCAGGGGCCTATACTGCCCTATAAAGCCAAAGTGCAGTAACTATGCAAAGAATCAAAACTGAAAAAAGGATTTAAAGTGTTTCAGTTGGCCAGCCAAATGAGTTATTGATATATGCACACTTTATACAGTAAGTGATGTTCTTTTGCACTATATCTGTTCATGACATGAATGTCTCTAAGCTCGGCTATACTTTCGCCGAATGTTCACCTCTGAATAGGGATGCTAAGGTTCCTGTGGTTAAAACCCACCGTTACATACGTATACGGTGCGTATAATTCATAGGCAGCATACATGGAACTAACATGACATTAATCCCTTACACTGCCTTTAGGCTACTGGAGAGAGACATACAGTAGATCTATAAAGGGGGGATAGTATACACAGAGGATTACCAAGAAAGGATGGAGGGAACTAATTCCTGCACGTGTCAGCTCATGACACTGCTTGAATGCAACACTATCCTCAATGGTCCATTCAGTTTCAAAACCCATGTGACAGCCTGGTCCCCGCCTGCTCGACTTAGAACGCGTACATGTTATTCTATATGGCGTGTGTGTCCAATGCACAGTGTGTGGCTGCTCTGGCTGATGTGGAACAGTAGCACATATGTTCTAGGGATTACAACTACAGCACATATAGGGCTGCTGTGTAGTCCCATTAAGAAAAACAACAACAAAACAAAGGAAAATAAAGACAGGGCATTCTGTCTTTCACTGGTCTGTCGCTTATCTTCTCTTAGGGGTGGGACCATTTTTGCACTCTCAAAGGTATACTATACTGTTTTACTTTTGATGCTAAAGCAAAGCAAAGCAAAGTTACTATATTTACCCAGGGTATCTGGACTAAGCTCAAGAACTTGTTTCCAGCCAGGCCCTGCTCATAGAACATTTCATGGTAGTGGTTCAATGCCTTGCTCAAGGGCACTTCAGCGGTGGTAATTTTAACGTGTCGGACCACTGATTCGAGCTGGCGACCTTCCGGTATCAAGACCGCTCCGCAATCCGTTCGGCCACCGCTGCCACAATGCTGTTATGACACCAGGAAGCCTCTTGAGATGAAAACATTTTCAAGGGAGACCTGCAGATGGCACACCATCACAAGGTTACACACATTAAAGGACAGAGCACTCTGAGTCAAAAACAAAAATAAAACAAGGAAGGAAATTAGAGGAAGTTATAAATACACATGGGCAGTTATTGGGCAGTAACTAGTTACTAGTAATATATTACTGTAATATTACTTTTCCCAGTAAACGAGTAAAGTAATGTATTACTCTGCCAAACCAGTAATATAATTCCTATTTACTAACACATATTACATAATACTCTCTGGATTTGTTGGCTACCGTTTGAAAACGTTTTATTTAAAAGGTCAAGAGATATTGCTGCTTTATTTTATAGCCCTTTTGGCTAATTGGTGACTCTTTTTAATATTATTATTCAAAACAATTGGATTCAGTTCTAAAAGAAGCTGACTAAACATATTGTGTTTTTTGCATGTTTTAAATTGGTAAAGCTGTACTGCTCTGGAGGTTATTTCATGACCAGGGTGCAAAACAGGACAAAGCTGCTCTACCAAGTTCAGCAAATCCTGGGTAGCTGGTAGAGCGAGCAGCCATCTAATAGTGGAGGGAGAATCATAGCAGCTGTTAGTCAGTGATAAGGAATGACATCTAATCAGGGTCGGTGTCAAATGTCTGTGTGGGACTAGACTTTGTACTTGCCTGTCGGGGACAATGAGTTACATTTGTCAGCTTTAGGAATGAAAATAATAAAGTGGAAAAAGCCATGGGTTTAGAAAAAGGGAAGCAATGACTTCATATTTCATTCACATTGTTTTATTGTCATAAACCTCTATCATATACATACAGTACAATATGCTCAAGACAGACCTTATGGCACATCCATTTTAGTTGTACATTTTGCAGTCGTTGGATTGGTATTGCTGTGAGTCTACAGTAGAGTAAAGTGACAGTTTTAGATCCATTGTTTAGATAGATATACTAGGTGGATAGTCCTCGATGGGCAAGATTTGAAGGTTGCACTTGCTACAAAAAAAAACACATGCACTGTCAGTTATATATTCCACTGGGCTGGGGTGCATCAAACATCCATTTACACAGACCAATATTGGAGCAGGGAGCCGCACGTTTTTTTCTTCTTCTTTTTTTTTTTTTACCCCCTCAGTTGTTCATATCTTGGAACACTCTACAACAGTGGCTGCCATGATTCAGAGATGCTACAGAATGCACCTGGTTTGGCTCCAACTCAGCATCTCAGCATTAATATTCATGACAAATGATGGTCCTCAAGCTTTGACTTCAACCCTGCCTACAGAGCTGAAACCACACCTAAAAGAAGTGCAATACACACTGCAATCCTCAGTGTTCATTTATCCCTTTATAACCAATGTAGTGTAATGTAACAAAATTGCACAACCAGCGTAACCATGCCGTTAGACCTGCCCAGTCTAATTTAAGGACCTGGGTCTGCTCTGCAATGATCACAACCCAATTGAAAACATATCACACAACACCTGCTGACTGAGATGGCCCATTACTTAGTCCTGTAGAGCAGTGGTTTTCAACCAGGTGGTACCCAGCTAAATGATGGAGAGTTGGTAACTAAAAAGACCCTTATACTGTAGATGTTTAACTGTAAAAGCATTTGACGCTTTATTATTGTTTAAACATTCACATTACTTAATTTCAAAGAAGTCTACACAATTAGAGAATGTGGAAGAATTGTTATTTTTATCGTTTCCCTGTCACCTCTCCTATCGTACCAACATCAATACAGCATGGACAAAACATTCTCAGTTTTGGGTCAGAGAGGCTAAATGTCATATGGTGGTCCGTGGCTCAAAAGCAGAATGAATAATGGGCCTTGCTATGAAAAGGGTTGAAAACCACTGCTATAGAACATTGACCAATTCAACCCTTCCCACGTTTACTACAGAGAACAAACTCTGTACTCAGGACTCTAGGACTCGCAGCTCAGAGGAGCCCCTAACCAGTAACCTCATGTCTCATTGACAGTGTAACCACTATGGGTACAACTACAACTATCATTATTCTATCTAATCTTGTTTGATTAATCGAATAATTGAGCCGCATTGGTCGTTTTCTTTTTTGTATCAACAAATTGATGTGAAACAATTGTTTACTAACTCAGCTAAATCAATATTAGTCCGATTAACCACTTAAACCCTCTTATACTTCTCTTATTTCATACTATTTCTAAGGGATGGCAGTCACACAGAAATTGTGAAAATAGCCCATTTACAACCTCACAATGTTGTGAGCTTGTATCACATTTAAAAAAAAAAAAAAGTTAAAATTGATTACATCGATAAGTGTTCGATTAACTGTTGCACAATTACTAACCACATCTGTGTGCATTCCCAGAGTTACATTAACACTGAGGATTTCACTGTGTACTACTGTACAGTTGGGTGCCACCGATATTGTCCCTTATCATTTGACCCATTTAGGCCTGACCTCAAAATTTTAAAAAATCCTTCTAAATCCTCCAGTTTTCTGAAATAAATATTTTCACGATTTTTCAAAAATAGCAGACCTACAAGCTTGTAGATCTGCTATTTTTCAATAGCTAAATTATAACATAATGTTTAAAACACCAAAAGGGGTTTTGCGCAGATCACGCAAACCTCAGCAAAAAGAAAAGGACAATATCGATGGGCTCCAACTGTATAGGACCCCGTGTGGTTTCAGTGAACCACCCACTCAACCCAAACCCTGTACACCCAGGAGATCTCTAGACACAGGGCAGAGAGGAACACTGGTCTCTAACGGGATCTAGTAGTCAACTTTCTACTGCAATACAACTCTACTGTCAATGCTAAAAGGAGCTTCAAAGTCCTACGGTATTCACATAACTATATGTACAAACTCTGCCGTGTATTAGTAGGCATGCAGAGACTTCATGAGTTAAGTGTGCATTTCCCGTCTGAGACTGCAGAGCGTCGTCTGAGATATAAAAATAAAACAGTGATAAGACTAACACTATGTGCCACCATTACATAGCGCTTCATTTATACTCGGTTGTACAATGGAGTCACTCGCCGGAAAGTAGCAGATCTAACATGCTGACAACGCGTGGAAGCGCACAAGGCGATGCGCTGTCGATGAGCTTGTAGATCGGCTATTTTTCGCCCCTCAACAATGCCGTATCGTTGGGCTTAAAAGTGCTACTTTCCCCTTTTCTGTTTGTACCATATCATTATTACGCAATTCATTAAAGACCACAGTCAGCATTTCAGTCACTTAAAAAAAAGATCCAAAACATGTTTAAAAAACAATAATAGTTCGACCTGGCAATTAAAACAAATATATTAAAAACACTGTGAAAGCACAAACAAACAGAATGCCTGACATAGTAATGTGACATTTAAACTCATCGGCTCGACCAGCTGAGCAGTGTGTAATGAGTGTGTGTGTGTGTGTGTGTGTGTGTGTGTACAAGTTATGTGTATGTGTAACGAAGGAAGTGAAGAACAAAAGATTGTCACTGTGCAACGTCAAGTAAAATGCTGTATCCCTTGTGATATATATATACTGTAGGTCTTTCTGTCCAAACTACAGCGTTATGTTTTTCCCATTAACGCTGGGCCTTAAGAGGTGGGGTCCCGCGGCCCGGAGGACCGCCCGCCACTGGGACTCCTCTATACTACGATTTCCGAACAGGCCCGGAGAACCAGGCGCTCCGCCTGTCCCCGAGCGCCCACCACGATTCGACCACTGAGAAATGCTGTGTGTTGTTAAGCCTAATTTATACTTGTCCGATGGTGTCACTCTTCGGAAATATTCAAGATTGTCAAGATAACAACACAAAACAAAACGCTAGCTAGCTTGAAAAATCTAAGAAACAGTCAAAATAACCAAAATACTTCTCTGACCACAAGTCAGTGATAAGAGAAGTAAACCCCAACAGCACACCTCTCCTCCCATACATACACAGAAGATTCCAGTTTTCATTTCATTCAAAAACTCTGTAACGTTACATTGTAACGTTGAGGATTTTACTGTGTAGGACAGTGGTTTTCAACCCGTGGTCCAGGGACCACCAGTGGTCCTTGAGGGGGTTCCAGGTGGTCCCCAGTTAAACTTAAATGATGGAGAGTTGGACGCTTATAGATCTTTAACTCCTGAGAGTGGGGTCCATTTGGTTTCATTTTACACTCTCAAGAGTTACATTATTGTTAAGCATCTGCATTACCTAATTTACAAGAAGTCTACACATACAGAATGTAGCAGAATTGTTATTTTGATCAGCGTTTGCCTGTTATCTCTCCTAATGGTACCAACGTCAATACAGTTAAGTATGGATAGTGGACAAAATATTTTCAACGACAACAAAATATTCTTTAGTTTTGGGTCTGAGAGGCTAAATCTCGTGGCTCAAATTCCGAATAAAGAATGGGCCTTGATATGAAAATGGTTGAAAACCACTAGTGTAGGATGATTAGGGGACGGAGGGGGACGGAGGGGAGAGAGGCGAGTGTCGTGACATGTAGCAGACATGCAGCAGGTCATACGTCCCAAGGCCTTGATGATCTACCTGTAGATGTTTTCTGGAGAGAGAGCGAGTGCATTTTCCGGCACCAGCCGGTGCCGAAGAATGTATACTCGCTCTTTCTGCTTTTCTGGGCTCTAGATGACCCGACAGCAGCTATGCGGAGTGGTCTTGATCCCTCGATCAGTGGTTCTCAAACCTTTTAATTTCAAGGACCCCCAGTTTAGTAGGTATTAGGCCACAGACCCCCATAACTCGGACAGTGCACAAATGGAACCAGAGGGACCCGTAAGGGTACATTTGGTTCCATTTGCGCACTCTCAGAGTTACAGACCTGTAACTATCAAAAAGTTAGCTGGGGACCCCCTGGAACCCCCTCGAGGAGGACGCCTGGGCTGGGGGTCCCCCGACCTCACTTTGAGAACCACTGCCCTAGATGACCTGACAGCAGCTGTGTGGGGTGGGCGTGCAGAGCAGGCCCTCCTTGGGGCTCCGGTGGATGTTGACGGACAAAGTCTTGTCGGATAGGGGCAGCTGCAGCACCCGGTTCTTCAGGTTCCTGTGGTTCTCCCTGGCCAGGTCCAGCTCTCCCAGCCTCAGCGTGCCCGAGCAGGGCCCTCCGTCGAGCAGGGGATCTCCCAACAACGGGTCCCCGCCCAGCGGAGGCCGTTGGTGATGGTGCTGTTGGTTCCCCCTGGGTGACGGGCCACCCAGGAGCGAGACCTTGTCCAGGCTACCCGTGGAGCCGCCCATGCACATCCTCCACATGGGACGGTCCTGGGGATCGTTGGGCCCCACGCTGCCTCCTCCTACTCCTCCTCCCCCACCTCCTCCTCCCCCTGTCAGGCTGTGGAACTGGGTGCTGAGACACAGGCTCATCAGCTTCAGGCTCTCCACCAGCCCGCTGGCCGCTTTGGCCGGGCCCTTGCCTTGGCCTGACCCCGGACTGGTGCAGTTGGACGGGCTGCACTGCCCCGTCCCCTGATTCGCCCCCTCCATAACCTGGACTTTCGCGTCGCTCTCGCTCCTACCCCGGTGTGTCTGTCGTTGACGACGACTCTCTAGGTCGTCGTCGCTAGTCACTGGGGAGCCGGGTGTCACTGAGGTGACTGGCGACGGAGCGGTGGGCGAGGGCGAGGCTGGTGGCGGTGATGGTATCCTAGGAGCCAGGCTGAGGCTGAGGCTAGGTTTTGGCAGGCCGAGTCCACATAACCCCTTAACCTCCTCCTCTTCCTCTTCCCGCTCCTCTTCATGGATCTGGTTGAGGACGGGGGCGCTCATGCGAGATGCCAGGCGATTGGAAGCGGAGGACGCAGACGAGGAGGAGGAGGCCGGTTTGCAACGAAGCACCACCTGCATGGGCGGCGCAGACGGAGACAAACGCCCCTCTTCCTCCTCCTCCTCATCCTCCTCCACACTGAACAGACTGGGGCTGCGCGTCTTACAGGGCCCCTGCGTGGGGGCCAGAGGACCCAGCCTGAGGGGGTTGAGGTGAGGCTTGACCAGAGGCCTGACGCCCCTCTCCTGGTTCTGTCGGCCAGGCTTCTGGGAGGCGGTGGTGTGGTTTTCCTGCCGCTGGTTGAGGTCCAGCAGGGTGGTTTTGGGGCTGGGGCCAGTGTGGAGGCTCTCGGCGCTGCGCGCAGGAGACTGGGGCCCCCCCGGGTGGGAGATGCTGGGACCCCCCAGCCCATCACTGACATCCTGGTGCACGTCGACTCTGGTGGGCCAGGACTGCCTGTGAAGGAGGCAACATAGGTTAGGGTAGGCTGGGAAAAATATTATTTTAGGCACATACATACTGTGTCGATGTAGACACTGTATAGTGGTGCTGTTGTTCCATAAGCCCCCCCTGACATTTTTGTGTTTACTTCTCTGCCAAACAAAAGCTTTTCTCCCCCTGCAGCTGCCTTCAAACCTGGCGGAGAAGACAGGGAGGCATGAACGCTCTTGTTTGTGTGCACATTTTGTGTGCACAGTTTGTGTGCACATCAAGGAACCACAATTTAACACTTTTTTTTACCCATCTTTCAGAGTGCCCCAGCAGATGAGGCAGATTTTACTCTGAAAAGCCCCGCCTTCCATTTCCCCCCAAAACCGGCACGTCTTGGACACTAAACCTGTTAATATTCATTAGGCGACGGACTCTCTGCTCTGAGGAGCTGAGGAGCTCAGGTTGGCTAAATCAATACTAAAAATATTTATAGTCTTATTGAAATTGACCTGAGTTACTGCACGTGGACTGCCTTTTTCCGTCTACGACAAATGTATTTGCCCAAAATAGCCGATCTACAAGCTCACAATGTTGTGAGCTTGTAGATCGGCTATTTTTGGGCGAATGTTTAGGCATGCAGGGGTTTAAGTGGTTAACATCATATTTGTATTGTTTGACGATTTTATGTTATTTTGCTCCTGTTGTGTAAAGCACTTTGTTATTATTATTTGTCACAGTAAATGAATGTCCCAATTTCTATTTTTGTTGTATGACAGTGACACGCAACAATAGTGAATAGCTTGTACTGTAATTCTGTTATTTCCACTATTTTGCAATAGGAATGCATTGGGCCTCAATATCCCAGAAGCCTCAGCAAGCCAGTGCGACTTATCTTTTTCCGGTGACGTCAACCGAACACGTCACCTATCCCACTCTGTCCGATGGAAACCCCGTAAGTCTTAAAACGTAGTATAAACGGCGAATTAAACAATGAAAACAAAATACGGGAATGTCGTGATCCGCAGTCAAACTGTTAACCAATGAAAAGTATTAACAAGAGAGCTTGTCTAAATAATAACTACACTTGATTCATTGGAATACAGGATCTTTTCTCCATTTCCTGAAAAGCAACGGTTTTGGACAACGGTTTTGGACACACACAGTGAGTACAAGGATTCCACTGACAGTGTTTAAATACTGTATATTGTACCTGAACTGGGCCTTGCTGGGGCTGGCTGATCTCATCTGGCTGTGATGCTCTCTCTCCTGTCTCTCCCTCAGGATCCGTTCAGCCAGCAGGAAGTAGGTGGCTGTGATGTGGTTGTACTTGTCGGACTCCAGGGCTCTGGACCGAGCAGAGGGAGAGGGGAGCAGAGAAAGAGATAGTTGGGGCATATTCACACTGAGTCCATTTGATTTAAACTGTTCCCGAATATAATTATGATTGCCTGGTCCCCACTGGCGACCCCGCCTGGTCACATTGGCCTTGATTCTTCCGTATCCGAGTACACTTCAATCGGTCCCGAGACTACCTCCATGTGGTCCCGGGAACGGTTGGGTGATCCACTCCAGGGAACGGTACGCAGCATTCACACACGCAGCATTCACACTACCACAACATCTGCCAAGTGGCCCCAAGTCTGCATCCGGGACCAGTGTGAATCTGCCCTAAGGTCCTGTTCCTTCTAGCCTGGTTAACCATCGCCCACATTTCATTCCATTCTCTGCGAGAATGCAATGCTTTCAAGTGGGAGTGGTTAACCAGGCTATGATCCTTCTGACATCGGAAAAGACTTCTGGTTCGGACTATTTCGGAGAGTCAGGATATCTGGGGACGCAGAATAACGTCAATTTGTATCATCTCCCTTGCTCGAGAAAAGTGTGGATGCCGGAAGGAGCGGGGTATTGCACTAAAATTGAGAGTGACAGGGAGCAAGATTCAATTGTACACGCACGCACGCACGCACGCACGCACGCACGCACGCACGCACGCACGCACGCACACACACACGCACACACACACACGCTCAGCATCCAGAAAGTGATGCTGACTGTGAGTGAAAACGAGGTGACGGGGGTTGGAAAACTAATCTGATTTGGCCACAGCAGGGGACTGATGACTGCCAGCAGGTTGCTAGTAGACAGCTAAACTGATGACAACCTTCAGATGGACCTGCAGCACCAGCTGGACTAGTGCATGACTGTGCAAATATGCCAAAATCAAAAAGAGGAAATATCGTGGTCACATTGCGTGTACGCAGGGTTCAATTTTCTGGGGGTGGTGGGGTGAAAAATCCATGCCTCTATACTCTTGATGTTAAACACATGTGCACTGAGTACTCAGTCCTTCTGTGTGTGTGTGTGTGTGTGTGTGTGTGTGTGTGTGTGTGTGTGTGCGTGTGTTTCATACTCAGTGATAGTGTCTCGGTCTGCAATGCCGCCCAGAACCATGCGCTGGATGATGCCACCGTGCTCCTCCTCGGACAGGCTGCGGTGGGACACCAGTGGGGTGGACATCTTGGTGGCAGGGGACGGGTCGACGCCCAGCAGCCAATCGTGTCCCTCGATCAGCTCCAGAGAGGCCCTCTTCTTGGGGTCCCTCTGCAGCATTTGCCCTATAAGACTGGAGACAGTGACCACGGTGATTTAGTTGGTCAGCAGTGCTGGAAAAAGTACTCACTCAGTCAAAGTATCAATACTGCAATGTAGAGATACTCTGCTACAAGTAAAAGTCCAGAATTCAAAATGTACTTGAGTAAAAGTACAAAAGTAGTGGCATCATCAAAATGTACTTAAAGTACCAAAAGTAGAAAGTACTCACTATGCAGAATGTTCATGTTTTCAAATGTGTACAAAATCTTTTGAAAATAGCAGGTCTACAAGCTCACAATGTGTCGCATTACGACGCATTGTAGATTGGCTATTTTCAAATTGTCAAAATGTACATAGAGCTGAAGTGGTTAATGTATGTTTTGTAATAATAATCAAAATCTATAAAGTAATTAGTAACTAAAGTTTTCAAATAAATGTAGTATTTGCCTTTGAGATGTAGTGGAGTAGAAGTAAAAGTATTGGAAATTGAAAATACCTCAAAATTATACTTAGTGTACAGTACTTAACACGCAGCCCGCCACAACCATAGAAAACAGTGTTAAATTAATTGTCTAGCCTGCCAGAACCGTAGCTACGTTATCCAGGGGTTTATATTCTTTAATCCATGTTTTGATCCGATCGCATCGTTAGCCACCGTTCGTTAGCACAACAGACCAAATGGGACAGTGGCCGTGGCCATTTTGAAGATGCACGCGCATCTACATGCATTGCATGCGCTCCAAATCGGCGCAATGAATGTCGTTTCTGGTGAAAACAAGGTTTTTCAACTGCCCACAGCCGGCGATGTGATACTCGCGGTCGGGTTTCTCCACCACCGAGCGAGAGAACAACAACTGCACCGTATTTTGTCATTGTAACACCACACACATCATTTTGTCATTGTAACATGCGGTTACAGATATTTGGCTCTTCAAAATAAGTGTTACGTGTGATAAAACCTTTACTTGGCATGTTAATGTTAAAGCTGGCGGCAAAACGGTTAAGTAAATGTACTTAGTT
Organism: Electrona antarctica; assembly: GCF_951216825.1. NCBI lineage: Eukaryota > Metazoa > Chordata > Actinopteri > Myctophiformes > Myctophidae > Electrona > Electrona antarctica. The sequence continues at coordinate 33,243,302 of NC_136796.1, forward strand.
ACTTTCCACCACTGTACAACAGGGACCCTCATTGGAATTTATGTTGCCATATTGCTTGCTGTACACTTTCATAATGCATGAATAACACATGCACGTGTCTAACCGGCTCCATGTTTTGCAAAACTACAGTGTGTACTGTGTAGTACCCCAAAGTAGCTTTAAATGTTTTAATTACGTGAGGTATGCTTGATTTAATAATCCACTTACACGCATAAACAAACCCCACAAATTAGACCCAGATAGAATTAATCTAAAGCAATTCCCCAGGATTCACATTCAAAATGAATTCACGCTAAGCCGCCCTGGACGGTTTCAAAACACCATGCAAACATCACAATGTTAAAAATAGAGAGCAGATTTTAATGGATGCATTAGACACACTTAACAGCACTGCATCTCTGCTACAGCAGCTGACTGCAGTACAGAGCGAAACAAGGCAGGGGGGGGGGGGGGGGGGGTAGAGAGAGAGGGCAGGAGAGAAAGAGAGAGAGAGAGAGAGAGAGGAAGAGGGAGATGGAGAGAGGACAAGGAGGACAAAAGAAATGCACTCGCCACTGTTTCTCTCGTCTCCATCTCTTCACACATCTATAAACATGAAATATGCAGCACATGCACTGAGTACTGTGCAGCTCTGTGTGTGTGTGTGTGTGTGTGTGTGTGTGTGTGTGTGTGTGTGTGTGTGTGTGTGTGTGTGTGTGTGTGTGTGTGTGTGTGTGTGTGTGTGTGCATGCGTGCCGTGTGCGTGTATAGTACATTTCCCTGGTCCTCCTTTTAAGATTTGGGGAGTTAGGCTTTAGGACAGGATTCAGTATCGTATATGATCATTGATTAAGATTAGGCATTTAGAGGTTAGGTTTAGGAGTTATGATTTGAGTTGTGCCTGATTCAATTCAATTCAATTCAATTCAATTCAATTCAATTCAATTCAATTCAATTCAATTCAATTCAATTCAATTCAATTCAATTCAATTCAATTCAATTCAATTCAATTCAATTCAATTGGCTTTATTGGCAACAAAACATATGTTTACATTGCCAAAGCAAAAAAGTGGAACAATCAAAAGAAAATGTTTGTACAATAGAAAGTCAGAATCTTCTGATTTATACATATAGTTGCGTGCTGATGTAAAGATAACAGTAAATAGCGTGCCACTAGTTCTACAAGCTACGTAATACCAACAAGTAAGTGTGTGTGTGTGTGTGTGTGTGTGTGTGTGTGTGTGTGTGTGTGTTACTCACTCTCTGCATTCAGGGGAGATGTGAGGGGGCACTGTGTATTTGCAGTCCATGATCATAGTGAGTGTCTCACTGTCATTGGCCTCCTGGAAGGGAGGCTGGCCACACACCAACATGAACAGGATCACACCCAGACTCCAGATGTCTGCACACAACCAGAGACACACACACACACACGTGGTGAAACAAAGATGGACAGAAAGAGATAGAGACAGGGACTCAAGCCTGACCAATCTCAATTTTGGAGACTCCTACCGTAGATAGACCGATTGCCAATGTTTGTTTGTTTTCTAAATTTTTATCCCATGATTTTGTAACCCATTTTTCACCCCTGTGTCAATTATCTAATGTGATCCTGGGCTCTACACACCCTCCGCCAACCTGGGGAGAGCAACGGACTTGAACTCATGCTTCCTTCATGCATGAGTGTCCAAGTCGCTCCTTTACACCTGACAGGGGGGAGTTTCCCTGTTTGGACGCAGCGCGTGGAAGGAACACGTTATTCCAACCAGTTCCTTTCCCCTCCATCAGGCGCCCCAGCTGGCCAGGGGGAGGCAGTTTAGAGACCAGGAATACTGCATGTTTTTTGGAGGGAACATACCCTAGGGGAGAAAATGTGCAAGGTCTTTAAATATGGGGGGCGGGGGGAATTTTGATTTGATTAAAGTTTATTTTTGAGAACATTGATCTTATAAACAAAAAATTAAATTGAAAAAAATGTTAAAAAGTGTAAAAGTATATTAAACTTCAAAATATGGAAGGAAAAAAAATGACAATCACAATGCACCGCATTATGAGCTTGTATATCTTGTAAGAATCCGGAGAATCATGACCCATCAGCGGCATAATTGCTGATACCGATATCATAAAAAACTGTCTGGGCCCTGACAAGAGACAGAGAGAGAGAGAATATAAGAGCGTTTATCATTTCAACAAGAACAAATCACATAGTAATGCCATTGGATACCCAGGGGCGTTACTAGCGCAACGCAGACAACGCGACTGCGTGGGGGCCCAGAGGCAAGGGGGGCACACAGCCGCCCACCCGTGCCGTCTGTAAAATAAAATTATAAACACATACAGAGGTGCAATGACAGTTGAGTTGAACAAAGTTTGGCCTGGTGGTGTGGCTGCTGCTAGCACACACACACACACACACATCATAGGCACACACGTGCCAGTCAGTCAGAGACTAGTGTGCAGTGGGCTTTCCCAGTCTCGAGTCCCGACAGCCAGGTACGTTCACAAATCTACAACTACAACTGTACAGTGCCCCACTGTTTATAAACCAACACGCAGTTTGGGATTGTTTTTACAGGCTGCAGCTGCGGCTGATTACAATCGCGACAGGTGCCATCACAACTGCTGTACAGTGTTTGCAAGCCAAAAACAGTCCGTTTGGGCTACGTTCACCGGCGATCGCAGGGGGGGAAAGGGGGGGTGCAGTTTTTTTATGCTAATTTATTGACATGATGAAAATCGCTATTGTAATTTTATGCTCTGGGTCTCTGACGGTGTAAGCGAGAGCCTCTGGCCAGGCACATGGCTTGGCAGAGTGGGCACAAAGCCGCCTCTCGCTGGTCGGTGTGCACCGGCTGGGGACAGAAATCCATGTACTGTGTGTGTGTGTGTGTGTGTGTGTGTGTGTGTGTGTGTGTGTGTGTGACCCGTGCGTGCATATTGCTGCTGAAATGCCTGCATTTGGCTACATTATCGATTCATGTTCCGTCTGCCCAGAGCATGGGAATTAATTTGGAAGCATGTCATTGGCTGTCAATCTGTCCAATCATCAAAAGGTCATGGGAAACTGCCCAGTGACGTCAATCTCAGGACGTCTAAATAGAGTACTGGTATCCCAGTCAGATAGCATGGTGTGCACATATGCAACACAACGTCAAAGGTGGCAGAATAAGAAACCAAAATAGACAGCCAACAGAATCTGAGAGAACGCAGTAGATAAGCGGACTGAGCCTAGTGAGCTGGACATATTGGGTGTAGATAATAAAGGTGACCTAGATATTACAGTAAATATAAATAAAATATCCATCCTCCTACATTCAAACGAAGCATGAATCATATTTTATTGGAGCCATTTCCGTGTATATATATACACACACACACACACACTAGCCTAGGATGTATCTGCCTGGGGCTTTTGCATTGCTACCTGCTGCTGGCCGGCCACGCACGCACGCACGCACGCACGCACGCACGCACGCACGCACGCACGCACGCACGCACGCAGGCAGGCAGGCAGGCAGGCAGGCAGGCAGGCAGGCAGGCAGGCAGGCAGGCAGGCACACACACACAGAAAGTGGGTTAATGTGCTCGTCCTTCAGCAGCATCACGCACATACAAATTTTATAGAACAGTCTTCTCGGTCCGAATGGGCGTTTCAAAGACAAAATGTGTGTCTTCAAGATATTTGACCATGTGACCTTGTCAATGACATGGTCCACTGACACATATTCTGTTTGCATGTTAGACAATGGCCAATAGCATATCCAGAGATTAAAATAGGGTGCATTTTGCATCCCAAAACACAGTTTATAGTTAAGGGACGCACTACAACAACAACCTCTGCATCCACTACTGTACTACTGTAGCCTACTGTTTTTTATTCTATAGTTTTTGCTAGCTTTAGTTATAATAATCATTTCTTCTTCTGTTTTCTACATGAATATAACCACATTATAACCATATAAAATGAAATGGGAGTTAAATGCTGCAATTTGTAAAAATGGCAAAATATGACTCCTAACGTTGTTGAAGTGGGACTCATAAAATGTCCATGGGACTCCTTACATTGAAAACCTATTTACATCACTGCCAGAGATTAAAATAGGGTGCATTTTGCATCCCAAAATGCAGTTTATAGTTAAGGGACGCAATAAAACAACGACCTCTGCATCCACGGGATGCACTACTGTACTACTGTACTGTTTTTTATTCCAGTTTATTTTGCTAGCTTTAGTTATAATAATTTCTTCTCCTGTTTTCTACATGAATATAACCACATTATAACCATATAAAATGAAATGAAAGTGAAATGCTGCAATTTGTGAAAATGGCAAAATATGACTCCTAACGTCATTGAAGTGGGTGGGACTCATAGAATCTGCATCCTGGGACTCATTACATTGAAAACCTATTTACATCACTGTGTGTTAGTTATACTGTGACACAGTGGTTCCCAAACGTTTTTGTGTAAATTAACTCCATTATTGCCTGCTAGGTGGTAGCATAAGCACACCTAACCTGTGCCACCCGTCCGTACGATCCTCGTTTCATTTCCGGGTTATCAGTAAGGTGGTGGCTGTTGTTGTTAAGCTCAGTGATCGTTAGCCGTAAGCTCATACCCCTTCCTCCCTTACCTCTCGTCAGAAACAGTTAGAAACCGTTACATGTCCGGAGCGATGCGAGACAAAGTCACAAATGATTTACGATCGTCGGGATGCTCGACAGCTCACCATGGACAGTGCTCGAAGCTTTAGAGATTATAATGGAGGCTCAATGGAGCTGGATTTAAAAATCCCATAGCTGGTGGGGACGGAGGCTCTCCATAGCAACCGAAGCAATGCTAAAAGGTTATCCACTGGATATCCACTGTTGAGAACCATTCAAACCATTCAGACACCGGTTGAGAGAGGACGCTGGCGCTGAATGATCGCCGCTTCTCCACCGGAGCTAGTCTAGGGTTAGTTTTTATTTTTAAGTATAGTTTTAAGGTTGGTTCTCCTTTTAATTTGTGTGTTTTAAACAACTTGGCAGCGTGCTACCCCTCTCAGGACAGGTAGCTGAATCTACGGATTCAAGCTGTCTACAAGTTGGACCTTTTTCTTTTTTGAGTCTCGGTGCGTTGGTTTGCCTACCTGTCTTTCTCCGTGGCCGCACTGCTCGGGTTTCCCTGTACCTGTCCAGCGCTGCTGTGAGTGAGGATTTTCCCCAGGTTGCCCCTCAGCCCGGGAGGAGCGGAGGCCTTCATTGCCTGATACCGCATCCCACGCCTACAGCAAAGCCACCGGATTACTTCCACCACAACACAGACGTCGGCTCTGCCCAGCGCCGCGGTGAGGATTCCCCAGGGTTGCCCATCAGCCCTGGAGCGGAGGACTTCGTTGCCTGAGACCGCATCCTCCACGGCTAACAGGATTTTACACCTTCCTGACCGGCAAAATGCCGACATATTCCCTGTCACGGCTGCTACAGCTCAACAATCACACTATTCCAGCGTGTGTTTCAGTCATCAAACGACTTGGACTTCTCCGCCGATCACGTTACACTCACAGAAGCACCCATCGACAGTTTGTTTACTCCTCTCCTGCTCATAACATCACATCCATCTGCTCAGTCGTACGTCCCGTCGCAACTTCGCTACGTCATCAGAGCACTGTCGCCTCTGGAGTTTGTAGCGCTGGAAACATCGCGAGAGCACTACTGACCAAGCAGCAGCTTGGAAAACACGGAGTGGATTTCAGTGTACTCCGACCCATACCGAGATTCATCCCCTCACCAACAGCAAAAATAGAACTTTTTAATACACAATCCCTCACACTCAAAGCACCACTCATCAATCTACACATTCTGGATAAAGGCTTAGACCTCATGTGCCTCACAGAGACCTGGCACCAGCCCGAGGTGTATTCATCTTTGAATCAAGCCTGTCCTCCTGGTTATAGCTACTTTCAAAAAGCACGCAACACTGGTCGGGTGGGTGGTGGCTTAGCCATTTTTTACAAAAATGAGCTGGAACTGACATCCCTCCCCATCACTTCTCCATCTTCATTTGAATGCCTGGCCGTTAAATGTAAACCACCTTTTCACATGACTTTACTACTTATCTACCGTCCACCCAAACTAAAACCAAACTCAGTCTTTATCTCAGAATTAAATGACCTTCTCACTTCACTCTGCACCACATCCACCAACACCATAATACTGGGTGACGTGAACATCCACGTGGACAACCCCTCCTGCCCCTTTGCCTCAGAATTCCTAACACTACTGGACTGCCTAAATCTATCACAACACGTCCATGTCCCCACACACAACAAGGGGCACACACTAGACCTGGTTATCACCGACTCCGCTCCTGTCAGCAACCTGGCCGTCTACGACATGGGTGTGTCTGACCACAAAGTCATTTCCATTGAGCTGCCTTTCCCTCCCTCCCATACCAAACCCAAACGCCAAATCCACTTCAGAAACTTCAAACGCATCAACCCAGACACCCTGACCCTGGACCTCCACCACCTGTCTTCTGCCTCCCATTCATCAGCAACTGAATCGGTGGCTTTTTACAATAAATCACTGTGCAATCTCCTCGACACTCACGCCCCAATACAGACACGGACTGTCACATTTTCCCGTTCAGCCCCATGGTACACCAGTGAACTGCGGAAAAGGAAGGCAGCAGGGCGTGTCCTTGAAAGGCGCCTCAAGGCCTCAGGACTCACGGTCCATAAAATGGCCTACAGAGACCACCAAAAGGCCTACTCAAAGTCCCTCAGAGATGCACAATCCACATTTTACTCCAACATCATTAATAACAGCCCCGGCAACTCAAAACAACTTTTCTCAACCATAAACCACTTTCTCAAACCCCAAACCCCCTCAAACCAAGCAACCACAGCTGAACAGTGCAACGACTTCCTTTCATTTTTCAGAACGAAAGTTGACACCATCCGTTCATCCCTCTCTGCCCCCCCCACTTCATCTCCCCCGACTGCCAGCCCACAGCCGGGATCCCCCCAGCCTCTCTGCTGCTTCACTCCCACCACTCAGCAACAGATCGAGGATATCATCAGGCGAATGAAGCCTTCCACCTGCACCTTGGACCCCTTCCCCACAGCCCTGCTCAAAGTACACATCCAAGCCATTAGCCCTCTAATTACCAATGCAATAAACCACTCCATTCAGTCCGGCCACGTTCCATCAGCACTAAAAACTGCCATCATAACACCCCTACTCAAAAAACCCACCTTAAACGCGGATGTCCATGCCAACTACAGACCTATCTCCAACCTCCCATTCCTCTCCAAGGTGTTGGAGAAAGTCGTCGCCGCACAACTACAAACCCACCTTCACACCAACAACCTGTCAGAAAAATTTCAGTCTGGTTTCCGCTCCGCCCACAGCACTGAAACCGCACTGGTCAGGGTCACAAATGACATCCTCATGGCAGCTGATGCTGGCTCCCCTTCCCTCCTCATCCTCCTGGACCTCACTGCAGCCTTCGACACAATTGACCACACCATCCTCCTTCACCGCCTGCACTCCACCATCGGACTCTGCGACACCACCCTGGACTGGTTCACATCCTACCTCACAGACAGAACTGAGTGTGTCTCCCTGGGAAGTGCAAAGTCCCGGACCCAGCCTGTCACATGTGGTGTCCCCCAGGGCTCTGTGCTTGGCCCCACCCGGTTCACTCTGTACCTGCTTCCCCTCGGCCGTGTCATCAACAGGCATGGATTATCCTTCCATTGCTATGCTGATGACACACAACTGTACATAAAACTGGACCCAACCCCTCCCCGCTCTGCTGCCCCACTGTCCTCCCCGTCACCATCTTCATCACCTTCATCCACACTCACCATCTGCCTGGAGGAGATAAAGGCGTGGATGAAACATAACTTCCTGCAACTAAACAGCTCCAAAACAGAAGCCATTCTCATCGGCACCCCACACCAGGTTCAATCATCCCCCATAACAAGCATCACCTTCTCTGGCCAGGACATTCCACTTTCATCAGTTGTCACAAACCTGGGTGTTAAAATGGACCCCCACCTCAACTACGAGGCCCACATCAAACACCTCTGCAAAACATCCTTCTTCCATCTAAAAAACATAGCCAAACTCCGTCCCACCCTCTCTCTACCTGATGCTGAAAAGTTGGTCCACGCCTTTGTCTCCTCCAGGTTGGACTACTGCAACGCACTTCTCATCAGGATCCCTAGCAAGAGCCTTCAAAGGCTCCAATACATTCAGAACAGCGCTGCTAGGATCCTGATGAGAGTGCGTAAATACGAGCACATCACACCCATCCTCCGCTCACTCCACTGGCTCCCCATCTCATTCCGGACTGAATATAAGATTTCCCTGCTAACCCACCAGTGCATCCACGGCAATGCCCCCCCCTACCTCAAGGAACTTGTCACAGTTCAATCCTCTACCCGCTCCCTCCGCTCCTCAAACACCAACCTCCTCAAACCCTCAAAAACAAACCTTCGCACCATGGGTGACCGGGCCTTCTGCTCGGTCGCCCCCGAACTGTGGAACGCTCTCCCCGCCCACCTGAGAGCCCCACAGTCGGTTGACATTTTTAAGAGAGGACTAAAAACTTCACTTTTTACTAAAGCATTTTTATAGCCTTGCCCTTTTGTTTTAAATGTTCCTTATGTTTTAAATGTTCCTGTTTTATTAGATGTTTTTAATGGTGTGTTGTTTCTTCTGCTTTTATTTTCTGTAGCACTTTGAGATTCCTTGGAATGTAAAGTGCGTTATAAATAAAATCCATTATTATTATTATTATTAAAAGGTAAATTGACGGTCGCCGCTTTCATATATTGACTTTTATGGAGTATACGGGGGGTACGAACATGTACTACGTGGCACATGCCGATGATGCCGTACACTAACCTAGGAGGTACGATTATAATCGTAGATAGCAGAGAAATAATTAATGCTCTACTTTATCATGCTACAGTGCCACAAAAAAGTTGCAAAAATAGCATATCTACAAGCTCATATTGTGACGTGTTTTGAGCTTGTAGATCTACTATTTTGTGTTCATTTTGAATTTAAATCATGGAAAAGTAAAGGTTTTGGACATACAAGGTTTTCACCCAACAATGCAATGATAATCATGTCCTCTGCATTTAACTCTACAGTGAGCAGCTAGCAGCTACTGAACAGCTGCCGGGAAGCTGTCGTTATTGATTCAGTGTGTTGATCAAGGACGTTTTGACGCCATGCCGGGAGGAGCTGGGAACAAACTGGGAGCATTTCCCTTTCTCAGGCGACCGCTCTACCCCCCGTAGTTATGGGACTTTCACATGTATTGTAACATAACTTCACATCAGAGTATTTAGATTGTCATCCTCTTAAGTAAAAACCAACAGGTTTATTGTAGGCGGTGGGTATTTATTCCATCGTAGCTGTGAAGGAGTCCTTTAAATTGCCTTCACAAGCCCCCACCACAACCATCATCCCCTATCGAACGTATCCTAGCAACCATGACAGTAGTCCTTCATTACAATGTCAGAGGTCCAGTCACTTCCTTGATAACTCCATTTATAAGCCAGATGGTTCAGACATCTCTGAAACAACACTGCTCTCTCTCGACATGTTACGGTCGCTGTCGTTAGCTGCTGCGTGGCTGTAGAGCATAGACTACCCCTGTCACAGTCTCTTTGGAATGGAGATATATGGCATTATGACACTGGCCATTCACAGTTAATCAACACCCCTTCCATTTGTCTGACACATCTAACCGCAGGCCAAGATCTGCATTCACCATCTTCCACTGCCGATAGGAACTAAATAGCAAGTCCTCTCCTTTAGCGCACAGGAATGCGGCAGAAGCTCAAGGAGGCCAAACTGGATTTGTTTACCACTCCTCTTTATCAACCAAGCACATCTCATGGGGAGCTCTGAAAGGACAGGACGTGTATCTGTAAAATCTAGCAGTATTTCAGGCATAGCACTACCTGGCAACTGACTGGCACACCCCAACAGCCAACAGCCACCCAGGAATTATAATGGCAGCTATCACACTCGGCCCGGTGACTATGAAGCCTCCAAAGACTGTGTTGTACTGAACACCCGGCTGAGGTTCTGCTGATTCCATATTCATCTATTTTATTCTACTGAAAGCAACAATCACACAATGTCACATCCAGGATGAATGCAACATCCTTACAATGTTCACAACAGAGCAAACATTCATTCAGACATGTGAACCTGCATGCCCAATCAATTCCAGAGAATTAAGGGTATTAAGCGTGGTAACTGGTAAGTAGTCGATTTTTGATGCTATCAGTTAGATTAAACACTCAGGATTTTGCCATATAGTATACACAAATGTACAGTACTATACATGCACTATTGTACTATTGTAATCTGGGTCAAGTGCTCAGGCTGGGCTTTTAAATGGACAGCTGACTTCAGATATTCAGTGCCGGCCAATGCCTGCACGCTATTTGTAGCTTGCTTGCTTGCGCACACACACACACACACACACACACACACACACACACACACACACACACACGCACATGCACACACACGCACACGTACACACGTTGCAGCCGTTGCTCAGCTCATCTGCTCTGCACACACAAAAAACTGAGGTGGCAGATAAAGACAGGAGAAAATAGCCACAGCTTATCCACTCAGTCAGAAAAAATGGAATGCGCTTCTGCTGCTGTGCTCTTGCGCCTCTCCTTTTATATTTTTTGCTGTAATACAAAGGCCTCTAGCTAGGGAAGAATGATCTCTCCGCCGCTCTGAACGTCAGAACGATCTCCACGCTCCACGTTTGTTTTATTTCTTTTCTGTTACATTTCAATTTCAATACGTCAACTGTGGCAGAGCTAGGATCAGCACCACTGTCAGAGGGAGAGCGAAGGAGCACAGGGTAGGGGGGGATTGAGGATCACACAGAAGACAATCACTTAACTACATGAACCGTAGCGGCCCTATTCTGGGGGGATATTTGCAGACAATTATAACCTTTTGAGATTTGGTGTAGGGGGGGGGGGGGGGGGGGGGCACCAACCAAATACAGAGCCGAGCTGACCCTGGTCAACTATTACTAAGAATATATACTAAGAATAGAGGGTTTACAAATTTAACCTTGCTCTGACATGCAGTCAGCATTTATTTAATTAATGACACGCACAAACCACACATGTATTCGCATTTCTCAGGAACTACACACACAGCATCTTACACACGCACTATTATATTATTTAAAAACATCCCACACACAGGCGCTCGGGTGGCGCAGTGGTAAAGGTAGCTGTCCACCACCACGGACTCTGGGGCTTTGAATCCACAGTGATGCATCCGGCTTTGGTGAGTGTCTACAGTATAGACGCTATAATTGTGTTCATATAGGCTCTTATATACGAACACAGCCCGTGTTCAGGGGAGGGAAGTTGGGCGAGGAGGAGGATAAATGATGCTGCATGTAATCCTATGGTCTGGGGCGGCACCTGTCAGTGGGGAGTGTTGGGCGGGAGGAGTAGGACAGAGATTCTAACATCCTCCTGCTGAGGGATCCTCACTGGCAGGTGAGTCAGTCAGTACAATACAACAGCATTGACAACACACAGAAATGTGTGCATGGAGGAAATAATTGGCATAACTAAACTAAATTGTGGAGAAACACACGCACGCACGCATGCACGCACGCAAACCAAAGAAAGTTACTCTTCTGTATCTGTACAGTATAGGCCAGGGGATGAAGCATTAAATCTTGATGTGGATAAACTGTGTGGTGTCCTACTTCTAAAGTGCTATGGAGGTATTCTATTGCATGGATAGAATCTGGTTTATAAACACATTGGCATACAGTACCCTTGCAACATGTCCTTGCATCCTATCAGCTGGCTGATAGTGTGTCAAGTTGTCCGTCTCTCTGCCAAGATGTACAATAGGTCATATCTGTTACATAGTCTGTGTGTAGGGCTATCAGAGGACACTGCGTTCCGTTTTCTTCTACTGGGAACACACACTGGACTATGGACTCAAAGTGACGTCAAAGAGTGGTGAAAACGGTCACAGGCACAGCATAAAGGAACACACACACACACACACACACACACACACACACACACACACACACACACACACACACACACACACACACACACACACACACACACACACACACACACACACACACACACACACACACACACACACACACACACACACACACACACACACACACACACACACACACACACACACACACACACACACACGTCGAAAAATCACTTAAAAAAATATCTACGTAACGCTGATATTCTCTCTGTCTCTTCCTTCTCTCACATACTGTACACACACGTTTGGACACGTTTGGTCTCTTTCACTCTGTCCCGTACACACTCTCTCCATCTCACACACACTCACCCACGGCGGGAGCGTCATACTCGTCCCCCAGCAGGATCTCAGGGGCTGAGTAAGCCAAGGAGCCGCAGGAGGTGTTGAGGGTGGTTCCTGGCTGGAACCTGTTGCTGAACCCAAAGTCGGTGAGCTTGACGAGCCCTTGCTTCTCGAAGAACACCACGTTCTCTGGTTTCAGGTCCCTGTGCACTACATGCAGCCGATGGCAGTAGGAGATGGCGTGGACGATCTGGGCAAAGTAACACTTAGCCTCCTGGGGGGGAGAATGATTGATGATGAGAATTAGGGGAGTGATGGAACTCTCTCAGGCTAAAACTAGTATGTGCATATATACAGTTGAGTACACTACGCCACACGTTTGGAGGAAGATTTAAAAAAGTGATACGTAGCTTGCGGAGTTAGTTCAGTCAGATGTACTCGAGGGGTGAATACGCTGCATTACTATGTGGTGTGTATACACGCTGTACGTACGCTGATGTGGCAATCAGCTGACCAATTGGGCGGGGTATTTAAGCTCACCTAAGACTACATTCTTCCTGCCTTCCTCCTGCATATGGTTCCTGGTTGTCGTTGCCACCACCAGTGGGCTCTGCTATTTCTGTTCCCCATGGGGGGGGGTTGTTATTGTCTCCACCAGGCCGAAGGCATGGGGAGAGAGTATGTTTTGCACTCCGTCCGTCCGTCCGTCCGTGTGTCCGTGTGTGTGCGTGTGTGTCCGTCCGTCCGTCCGTCCGTCCTTCCGTCTGTGAACAGCTAATCTCCGGCACCGTTAACCCGGTCGATGCCAAATATTGCACACACACTCCCTGGATGCCAACGATGAACCTCTGCCCCAAAATTTCCAGAACGGCCTGTTATAGCGCCACCAGGAGGCCGCTTTGTGCAAAACAAGTTTTTGGACAGTACACCTACAGATTTTATCCAAACATCACGCAAATTGGTACACAGTCTCTCTAGATCCATTCAACGAAACGGGTCTTTCAGATTTCTCAGGCTACGATTGGCTTCTAAACTTTTCAGGAGTAGCCCGCTTTGTACCCGTTTTGTACAAATCGCCACAACTACACAACACAGCGTCCGATTGTGGTGAAACTATGCATGCATATTCCCACTAGGCTTTGGAAGAAATGCCACTTGACAGTTTTCAAATCAGCCTCATGGTGGCGCTACAACAGGCCAAGCCGCGTCACACACACACACACACACACACACACACACACACACACACACACACACACACACACACACACACACACACACACACACACACACACACACACACACACACACACACACACACACACACACACACACACACACACACACACACACACACACACACACACTTATATTGCTCCTAAACATTTTGCCAAACATCACACACACACTCCTATCCTCTCCTCCTGCACTTTTTCTAGTTGTATATCTATCTATCTATCTATATAATTGTGCCGAGCAGGGAGAAAATGTAGCAGAGCCGAACACCAAGATATAATATTATATGAATACTCATTCTATAATAAATATTTGTTCAATCTATTCGTGAGTTATCTGACTGAAGTACGTCTAAATAAATAAATACAAATATTCAATCCAAATTCAAATCCAAGTTATAAGATTGTTGTGCTAAATTAAGGCCCCTATTTTGGGTACCGGTATGTTATTTCCAGACTCTTTCAAACTAGCTGATCTACAAGCTGAGTTCGGCGATATTTTCTTTTTGGGGGTCCTCCTCGGCGAGGAAAGGTTTGGGAACCTCTACACCAGTGGTTTTCAACCAGTGGTCCGGGAACCACCAGTGGTCCTTGAGGGGGTTCCAGGTGGTCCCCAGCTAAATGATGGAGAGTTGGTAACCAAATGGACCCGAGTGTAAAATTAAACCAAATGGACCGGGTCCATTTAGTTTCATTTTACGCTCTCAAGAGTTACAGCATTTACTACTGAATTTACAAGTCTACACAATTAGAGGATGTTGAATAATTTTGATCAACTTATCTCTCCTTATCCAACGATAACAAAATATTCCTTTAGTTTTGGGTCTGCGAGGCTAAATGTCATCAAATGCTGGTCCGTGGCTCAAATGCCTAATAAATAATGGGCCTTGATACGAAAAGGGTTGCAAACCACTGACTCTACGCTACTCCCAGTGTTGCCACACTCACCTCTTCGGCAAGGCCTCCCTCGTGCTTCATGATGCAGTCGTACATGTCTCCTCCGTCGCCCAGCTCCAGGATGAGGTAGAGTTTGTTGGCCGTGTCGATGACCTCGTAGAGGCGCACCACGTTGGGGTGCTGGACCAGCTTCATGCAGCGCACCTCCTGAAACAGGTGGCTGCGCGCCACCGGGTCCAACTTGGTCTTATCAATTACCTTCACCGCCACCTGCAAGGTGCATATTGTCATATCAGCCATGCTATAATCCATACCTTTCTCCTCAACACACATTGTCAGACAAAAACAACATATTGCATTTTCTATAAAGAGCATTGGGCCTCATGCGCCAATAAGTTCCTAACTTTTCCTCTTACATTTCTTCCTAAGTGAATTCCTAAGTGAAGTCCAGTCAGATTCATGAAACGTTCTTAAGTAGGCAGAATTGTTCGTAAGCATGTTCTTATGATGATGAATCCAAATCCTCGTAACTTGAAGGGGTGTGCCAGTTCATTCAAATTATCATAGGTAGACGCCCCAAATATCCTAATTAGCATCCTAATTACCATAGGGAACCGCCCCACAATCCCATATAAGGCATTGGGAATTCACTTTCCTACCTGTGTTTTACCCAGGTGGGTGTTTTTTTGCATGACTCCATGGCCTTGCCTGCAGTCACACCTGTGTGTGATTTCAGCACACAGAAATCACAGGACCTCATACACAGAAATATAGTTGAGTGAAGTCAAGAATACCTAAACTAAAGTCTAAATATGGTGGAACACCAGACTCCAAACATTAAAAAGCAATAGTACTGTGGTGTGGAGGTACTGAAGTGAACAGAAATGTTCATATTTTCAATATTTCAATATTTTCAATATTCATGAATGTATTTTATTATTTATCTCACAATAGTCAACTTTCACCACTAGACATCAATGTAAATTTGCTGAAATTATCATATTATCCATATGTCATGTTCAGAAGTAGTGGATAGTAGTGGATATAAAACATGTTAGCACTGGAGGGTGCATGGATATGGAGGGGCTTTAAGGCAGCAACTGCTTGGTATGTAATGGTGAGGAAATAGGGGTGTTGAGGGTGATATCGTGGTGCAAGGGGTGGGATAGGGGGGCTAACAGGTAGGAAGCTTACAGGAAAATGGAGGTGGTGGCTGTTGGTATACGGGGTGGGGGTGTAAAGGGGGGGGATGATGGCGGGTGGGGTGGGGGTTATGTGGTGGGTATGGTGTGTTTGTTTGGGTTGGGTTGTAAAGTCTAAACCAGTGGTTCTCAAACATTTTCATGTCAAGGACCCCCAAATTGACATGCATTCTGCAGACCCCCATATGAAAATATTTTCTGCTAGGGAAATGTTTTGAAGATTTATCAAAATGTTTCGAAAATAGCCGATCTACAAGCTCAAAATGGGCAGTAATGGGACACGTTTGTGAGCTTGTAGATTGGCTATTATCAAAGTATAAAATGGGATTAAAGTGGTAAAATGTTCCATATTTTGCCGTGGACTGCCTGGAACTTCCTCAAGGACCCTTTGAGGTCCTCAGACCAAACTTTGAGCATCATGCAGAGGGCGCTGTTTTTCCTTTGTTTTCAGATTGCACTTAAGAACAAAAAAGGCACCCTAAGAGTGCTCCACAGTGTGCGTAGATTCTGTTCTTACCTACGAACAAATTACAGCTAAGAAAACATTGAGGGATCCCAAAACCTTCTTAAAAACTTCCTAAGTGGGTCTAAGAACAAATTTCCTCTTAAGAACTTCTTAAGAACGGTTGGCGCATGAGGCCCATTGTATTTCAAAAATGATTCAAAACTTCTGTATCTCTGCGTTTCATTCCCTTCTAATGGGTAGATTCACCCATTCACATGTAATACTATTAGCTAACTAACAAACTATTAACTAACAAACTAATTAACTAACTAACTATTAATTAACGCTGGGGCCTGGCAAGCCATTACGAATTACGGTTTTGGCAAGACATTCAATCATAAGTGGAATAATACATTTACTTTTGTTACAACCCATTTCTCTCAATTTAGCCATTCTGCTAAATTCAGTTTTCCCCCTCACATGTAGTCCCTGACTGTCACTAGTGCCAACCACTACAGATGGTCAGGTGGGAGGCTATCGACAACCATGTGTCTCTTCCAATCCACATTGAGGAATTTCACTGGGTGGACATGATATGACGCATGTGGAGGAACACGCTATTCCTCTCAGTTCCACAACCCACTGAACAGCCTGGAGGAGTCGTTAATGCAGCAGCAGCGATCAGCCTCCCAGCTATTTTCAGCGAAAAGTGGAAGAGGGGAAAAGGAAGGGGCCTAGTATAGACTCCTGGGGGACTCCGGTCAAAGAGTTAAGTGTAAAGTTTATAGTACTGTATATAGTTTACTGTCAGTGGTTACGTGATCATGCTGTTACTTTTACCCATTCAAACTGGAAAAGATTTTAGCGTTGGCTATTCAAAAATAGCAGACATAAAAACTTACTTGTACATTTGCTATGTTTGAAGAAAAATAATTGAAAAATCTTGAAAGGGTAATAAACTACTGATTTAGAAGGCTTTTTTTTTTTAGAATCTGCCGAAAGCAGGGTTTCCCATGCCAAGAGCCCTCTAGCTACAGTCCCCCTAATGTGAAACGGCTTAAAATAAAATAAGCTTATGAACTAAAATTATTTTTCTTAATATTCTTCTTATTATTTTTTCAATTTCCTCTCCTTTCCGCTTCCTGGCAGCCCCCACTTAGAAAACCCTGTGAGCTATCTAATGTTTTATTTGCTACTCTGACCTTTGGCGTTTGGCACATTCAGCTTCGGCTGGAGCTTCATCACACTTTTCTTTTGGCTAGACTTGGCAATTACCTCTCTGCTCCTTTCATTTTCTCGTTCTCTCTGTAGCTTGGATTTTCTTTTTGGAGCTCCTGATTTTTGGTGATACATTTTACTTATCTAAGCTAAAGGTACTTACTTTACAAAAACGGCGTGTGTGTGTGTGTGTGTGTGTGTGTGTGTGTGTGTGGGTTGTGTGTGGGTTGTGTGTGTGTATCTGTTCTGAACATCTGACTGCATGGTTATGTGCTTCGAACTGCATCATTTTCACAATAACAGCAGGGTGTGGGGTATCAGATGACACATTGAAATGGGTTTTTATGAGCACATTTCAGTACATTTAATTTTCATTTTATGTCAGTCAGTAAACTGTTGTACTTGATCCCATTTAATAACCACTTAAACCATATATATACTTTGTTCACCCGGGTACCGCAGGAGTCTGTACTTCTTTCTTTCGTCCCTCTACATCAAATGTCTTTGCCAAAAATAGCCGATCTAGCATGTAGATCTGCTGTTTTTGCAGAATGTCATACCCAGAATAGGGACGCTAGGGTTCACATGGTTAAGGGTCAACCACAGAGACCTTTGCCTGAGCCACCTGTTGACATTGTTCCATGGTCATCTGTACCCTTTGACCCCCCCCCCCCCAACAGAGCAGTGGGGGCTGGGGCTTACACACATAAGTACATTTTAAACAGACGTTTAGAGCAGGTGTACCTTTTCCCCGGTGAAGACATGCCTGGCGAGTTTCACCACGGCAAAGTGTCCACGGCCCAGTGTCTTGTCCAAGTCATACAGTCCAGCGATTTTCCCATCGTGTCCGCGCTTGAACCCTGCCATGGCTGCGGACCGGAAGGAGCCTGGCGTCTGTCTCCTCGCAGCTGGTCAGTTTTCCATGCTTCCACAGGTGTCAGTGATTAGGACTTAATCGGCTGGGTGGACGGGGTATCAGACAATGCACCAACGTGAGGCTTCCAGCCCAGGTGGATGTGGTCGGGCCCTCTAAGGATATGATGGTAACAGGACACACTGCATTTCTGTCTTCTGTGGGAGAAAAGGGGGAAACAGGGAGCGAGAATGTACTTTGTACTTACATTTTTAAAATGTAGTTTTAGTTTGTGCACTGGGATCACACTGAGCTTGAAAAATCATGAAATAGACCAGGAAGAGACATGCACGCACGCACGCACGCACGCAAAGTACATTCTAATTGAAAATAAATGCACAACAAGGAACTGGAAATTACTGAGAGTGAATCCTGAATAGATTGTAAACTAATTACAAGTACTCTAAGTAATTTAGCAGCTTTCTTCGGTGTATTCTAAAGTCATTCTAAAAATACATTCTAAAGTCAGTATTTCTAAGTACCTTCACTTATGTCTAAAGTATTGTATGTATTGAAATACTTTTGGAAACTCACAAATTACAGATTATTCTGCTGTTATGGTACAATCAAGAAGATTTTCCATTCAAGTTTTCTTTTAACTTCTTTCCCCGCATCAGTCAATCTTTGGGAATGCTTTAAAGAAACAATGAAAGAAGTCTACACAATTAGAGAATTTCAAATTATTGTTATTTGCCTGTTATCTCTCCTATGGTACCACACATCAATACAACATGGAATTGTGGACAAAATCTTATCCAACAATAACAAAATATTCGTTAGTTTTGGGTCTGAGAGGCTAAATCTCATCGTGGTCCATGGCTCAAATGCCGAATAAATAATGGACCTTGATACGAGAAAGGTATAAAACCACTGGTTTAGTAGGATGAATTCATATTGAACTGGATAGGGTTTTGTATAGTAGTACTAGGGATGGGTGTATTCATATAGAACTGGTTACAGTCTGAATGACACAGTGACACTTTCATGGTGACCATGTACTGTAAGTTACCTGTCGACAGAGAGGTTCAGAAGAGCTACTTTTACACATTATTCTTAAACAACATGAGCATTTGTTGTTTAAGCAATTCAAACAAGATAACAACACAATTCAACAGTGTACATACATTCCCTCAGGGACTGAAATGTACAAAGCAAGAATGAAAAACTATGAATACAAATCCATGCATAATGAACTGCTCTGGTAAGAACATCCATCATGTGCAGACTGGTTCAACGTAAACTACCTAGGTGTGCACTGCTGTACAACTCGGTATGTTATGTAACGCAGGGAGGTGTGGCATTGATCCTTTTCTAGGAATCCACCGCGCCAAGAGCATGGAACAACACAGACACAAGATGACACGCTGAGCACATTCCTGACAGGTGACCCTCTGGCTGGGTGTGTTCTATTCAATTGGACTCACTCACTCACACACTCACACACACACACAGTCAGGAACCATAGATACGCTAGGCAGACAAACACAGTTGTCAAGGGAGGGACCAGCATGCCCATCGACGTGACTGCGTGGAAAACCAATGCAAAGATGTCCTGAAGAGTCGTACGAGCAGTTATATAACATTTATGCAGAAAGTATCAAAGCATGAAACCCACTGTAGGCTTGTGTGTGCGTGCCCGTGTGCGTGCGTTGCACTGCCAAAGGACTAAGACTGTGAGAAACGAATGACTCATATTGCTTATAATAGGAGAATAACATTTCCATGTCTCTGTCTTTCATATTACCCCCCCCCCCACACACACACACACACAGCTAACACCCTCCAAGTACTAACACCTTGCAGATTTCTGATGTCAGTCGTCTGTGTGATAGGGTGATAACATTCAAATATCACTGAATAAATGACGAGATAAATCTCTGCATCACCTTTAGATCTGAACGGATTACAACAGTGTGTGTGTGTGTGTGTGTGTGTGTGTGTGTGTGTGTGTGTGTGTGTGTGTGTGTGTGTGTGTTTCATGACGTTAAACTGCTCCGCTGTAACTACCATCGTCAATATAGTAGGTGCAGTGGATGCATTCGCAACTTCTGTGGACTATGTAGCTTGCATACAAGAAGGCACTGCTCACCGGTGGAGTCTATAAACAGCCAACACTACCTGACCTAGCCCTCTCGTTTAGAGACAACGGACTCCCAGCCATGCCATGAGAACAACTACAGAGAGCGCTTTAACACCAAGCAGCAGTGCAAGTCTGGTGATCCAGCCTAGGATATACCCACGGACTGGTTGTCGGAGGGTTTCGACAACAAAGACGAGGCCAAAAGGCTGGCAAAGTATATTGTGCCGTCTCTATATGGCGGAGCCCCACTATACTTGTGCCCATGGAGTGCTGAGTAACATTATGTGTTGTATCATGAGGACATATCCACCATGAGTTTGTGGATGTAACCTTACTGTGTCCCTGACTCCCTGTATGCTTTTCCTGTGTGTGGACATAAACACATTGAATAAACTCTCTCTCTCTGTGTGTGTGTGTGTGTGTGTGTGTGTGTGTGTGTGTGTGTGTGTGTGTGTGTGTGTGTGTGTGTGTGTGTGTGTGTGTGTGTGTGTGTGTGTGTGTGTGTGTGTGTGTGTGTGTGTGTGTGTGTGTGTGTGTGTGTGCGCGCGTGCGCATGCGTGCATGTCTCTTCCTGGTCAATTTCATGATTTTTCAAGCTCAGTGTGATCCCAGTGCACAAACTAAAACTACATTTTGAAAATGTAAGTACAAAAGACAGCCAGACAGCCTTGATGTGAAGAGGTTACATTCCAAACATACCATGGACGCACTTCGGTCGGTTGTATAACTGTACATGGAGCCAGTGTTCTATTAGGTTTACAACTTGATAGAATAGATACAGTATGTACACACACACACACTATTTGCTGATCCTACCTCAAGCCCAACGCTGTCCCTAATATTATCAATCTTCAGTCAAATCTAATTAGGAACACCCAATGTTACATCCTGCTGAGCTGACCCCAGTCAACTGGGCTCATATTGTCCAACATCTGACACACACACACACACACACACACACACACACACACACACACACACACACACACACACACACACACACACACACACACACACACACACACACACACACACACACACAGTCAAGGCCTAATGTTATTATCATGGATAGGCCTATCAAAGCAGTGACCTCTCAGCACACAATCGATTTACTGATCCACTCACTTTCACTGTCTTAATTAATTTGCAACCAAAAATGTCCACGAGATATTTAGGGCACAAAAACACACTCCATAGCCTACTATAGTATACTATAGTTTAAAACAACTGGCCTTTTATATATATAAGGCCCTTCAGCAAAATACATTTTGAATTGAATGTCGAACAGCCCACTCACCCACTGTCGCACAGCCTGCCTTTTGTACATCCAGAATCACCTGCCTGCATAGAACTATCTACGGCTACGGGAACAGTCAAAATAAAACATATAGGCAGCATAATAAAATGCGCCTTATTGGAGGATGCGCATGATCATGCATGGAGGTTCGCCCAGGAGCTAAAAACCAAACATAGTATCATCATAGCCTCCTTACTTACCATATAGTGAAGCGCTTTATGAATCAGCGGTGAGAGCCGCGTCAAACGTCCTCATCCATCGCATAATGTTATTGAAGACCGTTTCACTGTCCAGAGGCGCGCAGGTCCACTATACACTCTGTCGTGGGTTGTATCTGATTGAAATATGCTACAGCTGATGCATATTTTGTAGTGAATAACAGCAAACTGACATGCTGGGTTGTTATCCCACGTACACACTGCGTCCGTGTGTAAATCTGTCAAATTGCCAAATGTAATGTCTGCCTCAGACTGCCTGTATGATTCCTTCACTGCATAGCTCCCATTCATCCCTGACGTCACAACTACGTACTCAAGAAGCATGTTTATCATCATCATGGCTGGCCTATAATAATCTTAGATAATAATAAACAAACACCACACACATTGGACTTATTATATAGAGGCCATTTCCCATTTGTCTCTCACGTAGTTCAATATTAAAAAGCACGGAGAGCGTTAAAAGTAATTATAGAACATAAATAATCCAACCAAAAACAGCCAAAAATATTTCAGTTGTTTTCAAATTAAACGGACTCTCCTTCAGTCTGCATGCTAGGCCTAGATTAAATACCCAATGAATAAATGTAGTTTACTTGACAGGTACAGGTCTAATTAGTGAAATCACATTGGAATGAAAGCTGGCCCCTGCTGGCTGTTATGTAACGTTTGTGAGCACTGAGCACTTACCTCGTTACCTGCTATGTCTGGAGTGGAAAGCAGAAGCTACCTGGCCAGGATAAACTCCCCCACCACCAAGCACTTGCACATGTGTCTTTTTAAAGTTAAAACCCATAGGGTTGGTTAAAACACTGTGTTACTTTCATAGTTAGGTTTACGGCGGCCTAGTACAATTATAGATTATACAATTACCTTCTGCTGCCACCTAGTGGATTAACATGATATGACTATGATTTATCACATCCTTCTGTTCTTTAGTCAATACCCTCACCTACTCACCAAGTTGGAACCCAGTGTACTCTCTGCTGCTCTGAGTCAAGTTACTCACCAAGGGCAATAAAGGGTAAACCTAACCATACTCATAAAACTAGGTTTATTATAAACCTGGAGATCTGTTACTTAACAGTCTATTTAGTCAGTATAGAGCCATTTAACACTTATTATAATCAAGAAATAAAATAATAATAATAATAATTTACCCTAACTTTAACTAATCAGGTGAGTGTTTCTCCACTCAATACACACCAGCAGCAGGCTCTATTAAAAACATCATTTTAAAACATTGTCATGTCCTTCAAAGTGATCCACAAATGTCCAATACCTGTACTGACCACCCTCTTTTCGGTTTCAGACGCAGTCGTAGCCTGAGAGACCGTCTGGTGCACTCTGACCTTACCCCAGCCCCCCCTTCTTGGTTTAAACCCCCCACCCCCCCCAGGGTTTCTACAAGTGCGGGAATTGCGCCCAATGCTCTAACTCCTCCAACGCCAAATATTTCACACACCCCCGTACTGGTAAAAGGTTCAAAATTAAATCCTTCATCAACTGTAACTCTACACATGTGGTATACTTAGTGAAATGCCCATGTGGCTTGGCTTATGTGGGCCAAACCAAACGATCTCTAAAAATTAGAATTGGGGAACATAAAACTGCAATACGCACTGGCAACCTAGATTATGCCATGGCTAGGCACTACATACAAGCCAACAATGGCTCCCCAGCATCACTACGCTTCTGGGGCATAGAAAAGATCTCTACCTCCTCACGAGGTGGAGACATTATTAAGAAAGTGCTATGCAGAGAGGCCCATTGGATACACACTCTTAACACACTCGAACCCATAGGCCTAAACAAGGAACTTAAATTGTCCTGCTTCCTCTAATTTTCCCTTGTGTGTCACCACCAGACCACCACTCAGGCTGCTTCTGCTCTACACCACTGCTGCTGCGCTGTCCTTGCCGCCCGCCCCCTACTGGGGCCCCATTATTATTTGTGCTTTATGTCCTTGGCCATTTACTTGGCCCCCAAAGCAGTCTATCCCCAAACTAGTTTTGGTCTTCTGCCTTAATTTTGGTTTTAATCTTATATATTTATTAATGTATGTACTTCAAATATGAACTTGACAGTTGTCTCTTAATCCAAAAATGTTGCTCTATTTTTGTATTTGACACCTTACTTAAATATGAACTTGATAGTTGTCTCGAAAACCAAATATGTTCTATTTTTGTACTATTCTTTCTACACCTGTGTATTTATAGTCTGTACATTTATAGTCTCAATGCACTTTAACTTTCATCTGGATAATCCCTCACTGTTAGGTTCCACATGAAAATTATGTATGAACTAATGATTGCTGGCTGTGTGACATTGGTTAATTAAGTGCCTGCCCCCTGCACCATGTGTGTACTTAAGCCTTACTGTGTTGCCCCCTCGGGATATGACCTGACGAAGATGTAACTGACACATCGAAACGTTGTCGCTTTCTACTTGCACCCTGTTACAAATAAAATAAGGGCCTAAATCGTCTGAGCTGCTCGCAGGTGAAATTATATTTGCAAAAGAGACAGGATAAACATGAACATTTTTATTATTTAACAACAAGAACAATTAATTATGCAGTGCATGCTGCATGAGTTAGAACACAACACAATTAAGAACAAAAAAGAAGAAAAAAAAGGTGGTCTCCTCTTCAGCCCTGCAGAGTGAACACAGAAAGCCATGGTTTAGATCAAATGGAATAAGAAATTGGGGAAGTTGATGAAAGCAGTACAGTTATGCAACATGTATAGTTTTGTCTTTTAGCTTCACAATATTGGAAGAGGTGCACGCACATCCAAAAAAAGGATCCAAAAAAAGACTGAGAAAGGAGAGTAGAGTTCCGCACAGTTCCCAAAGTAATTTATAGAGCAGACAAAGAAATACAACGTTTCAGCCTAACCTGCCTTCGTCAGGTATACTGAAAGTGCTGGCCTATAGGGCAACATCAATTGCACTTGACTTGACTTGCTGTTTCAGTATACCTGACGAAGGCCGGTTAGGTCGAAACGTTGTAGGCCTATTTCTTTCCCGCTCTATCTTCAATAAATTACTTTGGGAGCTTTTAAAACGTCCTCTCTCCTTTCTCAGGATTTCAAAATAAACCAGGATGTACAAGAAATGCTACAACATAAAAACAAAGCTTTTCTACTATTTTGTAAGAACACCAGAACATTACATGGTAATGGGCTGGGCTCCACACCCAGGTGCTGGAGTTTCTGGAGGACTGCAGTGGCAGTTTGCCAGCCCATCCGCCTGGGTCGCATTGTCCGGGGACTGGGACCGGGCCTGGGCCGGGGGCTGGGACCGGGCCTGGGCCGGGGGCTGGGACCGGGCCTGGGCCGGGGGCTGGGACCGGGCCTGGGCCGGGGACTGGGACCGGGCCTGGGCCGGGGGCTGGGACCGGGCCTGGGCCGGGGACTGGGACCGGGCCTGGGCCGGGGGCTGGGACCGGGCCTGGGCCGGGGACTGGGACCGGGCCTGGGCCGGGGGCTGGGACCCGGACTTTTGGAAGGTCGAAGATGCCCTATAGTCATTGACAGTAAAAGTATGGAAAAACACATCAGACACACTAAGTCAAAAAGTCCAGGGCCGGATACAAGTAAGACGCGTGAACGCGGGAAGCGAACGCAGCTCGTAAATTGCAATAACAACAATTAGAATAAATTACGTCCTTTTTTTTAAGTTATTTTTTTAATTGTTTTTTTGTTTGTTTTTTAAGTTTGATGTTCATCTGATGTATGTATATTACTATTACTTGGCTGCAAACCAATTTCCCACAAGGGACAATAAAGTTAACCTTGAACCTTAATTAAAAATGGATGTTAGTGTCCAAACTTACCCAGTGTATTTCAAACTCCAGGGGGGTTGGGTTGGTCCCGTCCCACGCTGAGGGATGACAATAAAAAAGAAAGAAAAAGGTTAATAGTGATGCTTGACGATTGATTACACATTACACAATACACAATACTCTTTGCAAGAGGGAACAATATTTCAAAGGCTCGCTGGGTCTCTTCTCATTCTGCAGTGCATGCTCCACCAGGTTGGGAGAATACAACCCGAAAACACTGTTAGAATAAATAAATATGGGTGCCCGCTGGCCTAGTGGTCCAGGCACATGCCACATATAGGCTATGGCCTGACAGCGTGTCGCGTGTTTGAGTCCCGTTCATGACGACCTTTGCTGCATGTCTCTCCCCCTCTCTCTTTCCTGTCTGTTTTCACTGTAACAATCAATAAAGGCACAAAAGCCAAAAACAAATATTATAAAAAAGAAAAAGAATACATATTCGATAAGAATGTCATTCATTTATAATTGGACTGAAAATGAATAAATTAATGAATAGTTTGTTTAGAAACAAGCTGTACTTGTATACTACTATACTTCGAATCTATATTATGGCTTTTAACTATTTTGTTGCTTTTGTTTTAATGTTTTTAGACCCACACATTTGTTGTGGTTTGTGTTGTGAAGCACTTTGTAAACTTGCTTTTGGAAAGTGCTACACAAATAATGATTATTATTAGGCTATATAATGGACCCGTAATGGTCCATTTGTACACTCTCAGAGTTACAGACCTGTATGCGGGTAAGAACATCATCAGCTGCTTGCCTCCAATATCATGAGACCCATGCACACTGATATATGAACAAGGCCATCACAAGCTTAGCACTTTCAATATCGAATATGACACTGACACAAATCACTTCTTGATTGATTGAAATATTTATTAACAGTTTGCTGAATTACAGTACATTTCAAGCACAACTCAATCCAAAGACTGTTAACTGTGAGTGGACGACCCAATAAAGCATTACACTTGTTTACAAGAGGGTCCACCATGTTCAAATCATCAAAACATTTAGAGACGTACAAATAGACACTAAGGGGTGGGTGGTGACGGTAGGGTGGTGGGGGTAGGGGATTCAGATTCTACGGAGGCCAGTTTCGAATTGCAGCCGTCCATAGGTGCCCTTTGAGAGCGGTTTTGAAGGAGTCAAGTGAATCACATGTCTTAATGACTGTTGGTAGGGCGTTCCACATTTTGGTGGAATAAAAGCGGAAAGAATTTAGTCCCTTGTTTGTTATGAAAAACAAGGCTCAAGACTTCCCAAAACAAATTGGTGAGGCTATTATCCTCATTCCCAGATGTTTTTCCCTTTTTTACTTTCTTATGATGATTAACTGTTTAAGTGTATATTTGTATGTCTTTAATTGTTATGATGAATTGAAAATGGTGGACCCTGATATGGTTTGGTCCACAAAGTAGCAGTTTTTGTATTGACTTGTGCTTTCATTTGAAATGTAGGCTACCCATTCTACATACTGTGAATTAAATAATCACCTACGTTAACAATGATAACAATGATAAAACAAGAAACACTTACCCACCGCATTTGGCCTGTTGGTCATGTTTTCTGTAGAAAGAGAAACAAACAGATTCAATGTTAGCTAATATCATTCAGAATCTTCACATTTGATACCACATTTTGATTGTCTTTGTATTGAGTTTGTGCTTGAAACGTACTGTAATTCTGCAAACTTTTAATAAATTCATCAATCAATCAATCAATCAATCAAAACATTTACTAACATGACATGTTTTATTCAGTATACAGAAGTATAATTCAAGTTTAAATTAAGCTTACCAAGAAGAAATGCGTCTGTGATGATACTGACTGAAGATGACGGATAATTGCCAATTTGGATTGCCGCGGTTTCCTTAAACTCCTAGGCCCGCCTCCCGGAAAGTCCCAGTAAGCATTCTGAACGCATGGACTGTGTGTTGTGTACTTCTCCGTACAACGGTACGCCATTCCCAGAACGATAAGAAGCATCCTCTGAACGGCAAGTTCTGTGAGTTATTGCAGTGGTTTTCAACCCGTTTCATATCAAGGCCCATTATTTATTCAGCATTTGAGCCACGCCGGCCCGGACCACTGGTTGAAAACCACTGTCTTAGTGGAAACTACATCCATGCAGCTTTATCGATCTGTTAATATTACAGTGCAATGCTGACACCATTTGGTGGCCAGTTATACTGGTGTGATGTGCGCTGGCCTTATCTTAAGATTTAGACTCTCGTAGATATAATTGATTGATTCTGACATTTTGATTGAAAATGTCAGAATCGATAAAATACATACGAGAGTCTAAATCTTAGGCTACGTTGCCCTCAAAGTGGCCCTACTGTACCTACGGTATGCTGCCTCCATGTTGACTGGACTGTTACAACAGGGCCTTGCATGAAAACCTCATGCGATTCTATTGATTGTCAGTGAGTTACAACAATACACGGCTCACCCCTTATTCCAACATTTACTGACACTGATGGCAATGTGTCACCTCTGAGGAATCGACGATGACATGATCACACACAAAGCCATCACAATATACAAGCTAACAATATGTTGTGCTGGGACTCGCTGTGAGCTTGTAGATAGGGTATTTTAACTAAGTATTAAATAGGGAAAACTGTAACCCCCCCCCAAAAAACTGGGCACATTTAAGTATGATTTGGGTTAACTCATCCACTCAGATGAGTCAACATATCCTACTGATGGAACATACATTTTGATTGATCAGATGGGTCCATTCACTTTCAGGGGAAGCAGTGAAATCTGATGATTCAGATGTCATTTGGCCAGTAAATGGTTTATTTTAGTCAGAGAGGTACTCTACTCAATGCAAGTATGATAATATTCACACCTGTGTGCTCTGTTGTTCTCTGCAGTTCCAAAGTGTTTGCTGACTACGAGGCTTATTACCATACATCCACAGCCAGGAGAGTCAGTGAGCTGTACAAGGTATCTATCTGACTGGGAAACATTTAGGAATCACCTCTGATCTCAAGGTCACGTCTCAGTTCCACGCTGAAGTTAACCCATCCCATCCCCTGTATACCTGGCTGGAGCGATAATAACAAACCAGACCACAGCACCTCTTCAAGATTTTTTTGCCTAGCTCCATAGCGTTAGAAATGTTACTCAAGACCAATTAATGATGTCTGATATCATCTGAGATTAGTCAGTATAGTGGGCACCAGGTATTTGCTGTTCTAATGCTTTGTGAAGTGGTTGGATGTAATGTAAAGTAGGCCTATAGCCTATGATTTGAACATGGGTGCCCCATGGGTACATTATCAATGCTTTACCCATTATTCAATCTATCAATCAGACAGACCAATAGGCTACATGGACTGCCGTTATATCATCTTGTACTAGGCTAATGTTCAATACTAGGCTAATGTTTGTCAATAACATTCAGGAGCGCTGCCACGATATCCATCAACATAATTTACATAAAACTAACTTTGTATGATATCATGACTGCTGTGATTTAAGCTTTGTTCTCGAAGGTGTCCCGTGGCAAACACTGTCAACTTGATTGAATACTTTATTAGCAGCTTGCAAAAAGCACAGGAAAAGTAGGCTACAGTTCAATACAAGTCTGCTAAGAGGATTTAAAACCCAAGAAGGGCTATGACTTGTTTCCATTGGGGTCCTTCATACTCAATTCATAAAAAAGGGTGGAATAAATACATGATGGATGGAGTGTTCTCCAACTTTATCATTTAAATGCAATGGCAGAGATTCTTGACTTTTACGCAGGCTCCATTCATGCAGTATACTGAGGTAGAATGTAAGAAGGGAGAATTATGCTAAAGTGAGGTAAAGAGTTCATACCAAGCATATTCTAATTGTTGGTTTGTTGTTGTTGTTGTTGTTGTCTTTGCTGTTTTCTTCAAGCATGCAGAATGGATCGTATATTCAGAAAGGAGAAGGATGGCACTCTGTGTCTGGCAGACTCTTGGACATCCACAAAAGCCAATGCTGATGCGATATCTTCAACCTGCTTCTAGTAACAGCAGCCCTGCGGGGCCAGCGTGCCTGTCACTCAAGGCGGCCGTGTCCACGCCTCCGTACCCTTTTGCGGTGCGAATTATAAGCAAGCGTTGATATATGGTCATTCAAAGGTGAGACATTTAAATTGTCGGCTGAAAATGCTATTGGCTGTGCTGCGTTTCTGTTGAATGATGTCTTGAGCAGTCGGGGGAAAAAAAGAAAAGAAACGAGAACTCAAAGGAGAGCAACCAACGTGCACTCACTGAGTACATCTCATCGTATGCTGAGGGGCCATTGGGCCATTGAGAAGAAGAGGAAGGAAACCCAGCAAGCCAAATGACCAAATGATCATGATGACGTCCTCCAGTGACTCCGATGACGTTCAGGACTAAGCCAGATCACAGCCCATATGGGGATGATCTTTACGTCATTTCCAGGACATCTTCACCATGAAATAATATAGCTTATTCTGGGCCAGATCGTTATGATATGACTTAAGTTGATCTGACCTCAATCAGACTCTCTCTCTGATTCATCCAACGACGTCCGTCTCAGTGTTTCTACTTTCTACATGAATACACGGATGTGCGCGCAAGCACGCGCGCACACACACACATGCACGCGCACATGCATGCACGGACGCACGCACGCACTCCTGCATCCACGAAGATGTCGCGGATGGTTTAATCAACCAAGAGCAACCAGCTATGCCTTTAGTGGCAAAACATGGCTGGCTGATGCAGATCAATGCACAGGATGTCCTCGGCAGGCCTCAAAATGGACTCCACAAAGAAGATTGTGAAAAAGCTGGGTTAACCTTGTAAGTCCTGGTTCATATCTATCTGACAGTATATAAATTATAGACGGCAGTGGTGGTGGCTCAGGGGTAGAGTGGCCGGATGGTAACCGCAAGGTTGCCAGTTCAAACCCTGGCTCCCCCAGAGCTAGCGTCGTAATGTCCTTGAGCAAGACACTGAACACTGCTCAGACTCTGCTCCTGATGTGCTGGTTGGTGCCTTGCATGGTTTCCGCCGCCATCGGTGTAGTGTATGAATGTGTGTGTGAATTGATGCACAATCTATGTAAAGCGCCTTGGATAAAGGCACTACAGTATATAAATGCACCATTTACCATAGACCAAATCAATAACCGAGAGGAAACTTCTTGTTATAATATTATTTGGGTTTATTCCAGAGAAGAGATGTTACAAGCGTTGGAAAGGCATAGTTCCAGATTTGTTCTATACTGACGTGAGTTATATACAGTACATATTATGGAATGTTACATCTGGTTGCGTCAAGCGTCATCACGTCAACCATCATGACATACGTAGTTCCCTGGGCAACTAGGATTGTTGGCATTTTAAGCAACTCTAGAGGCAGAAGGAGCCCAACACAAGAAAACATGACCAACCAACCATGTCTGTGAGGTGCAGACACTTTGACCATATACACATACAAATGGTTAGTCAGTCCAAGGGGACATGCTAAAATCAACACAAAATGATCCATAACTAATCAATATATGTTGATTTGATCACAGATCTATCAGATGCCACCCCCAGAGATCCTATATGTGGAGCATGACTGCTGCGGCAACTCTCACCTCTTCAAGCTCTTTAAGAACTGGCTAGGCATGAAGATCTGGTTGGATGTATGGCACTTCATGTGGAGGATTGCCACTGCATGCTTCACAGAGTCCCATCCTCTCTACAGGAGCATCATGGACCAGTTCAGCCACTGCATCTTTGAGTGGGATGCGACTGACTTGGACCGACTCAGGAAAGCCAAACGTGCAGAGCTTGAAGCAGCCAGCAGCGTCCCACAGAAGCTGACATGATATGCAACATCACCAGATCAGAGATGCAGCTTCACTGCAGAAGGACTGACGCAGACCATGCTGAAGCAGTGCATAAAATATGGAGAGAGGGGTCACAACATCAACACCCAGAATATGAAGATTGTCTTTGAGACATAGCAAGCACGTCCCCTGACTACAGGAACCATTAGATTTCCCGCTGTACACACAGAATGGAACCCTGAAGAAGGCTGGGCATGTGCTTCCCACATACCGGTGTGCCAGAGGCTCAACTTCCCTGGAGAGTTTTCATTTGCACATGAACCAATTCATCCCAGGTGAATTGGCCACACATTAACAGTGCTCATTCACACTTTGAACATAACTATAACTGTAAAACGATTTAAAAGATAGTTAAATAGAATGACTGCGTTCAGACTGTAATTATAAAACATAATTGTAATACTTATTTTATATTAAGATAATTATATTGGGATATTTACCAGGAAGGAATCATGTTGCAAATACTTAATATTTTTCAGGAACCCTGGCAAGTGAAACCTTTTTCCAGGCCTATCTGCCAGGTCTCGCCCGGTGAGGACCGGTCCATGGCTGCAGAGAGGATGGAAGGGTCATGGGTGGGAGAGAGACAGTCGGTGCAGTGCGTGAGCAGTGAGAGTGGGTGAGTGGGAGACAACAACTGGAAGAGCTGAAGCACATTTAAGATGTTTTTATTTTGTTTGTCAAATAAGGTTTTTAGAACAGGTTATAAATTATTATATAGTTGGTACAGTATACATTCACTGGCATATGTTGGTATGACGACAAGAGCACTTAAGACGCGCATTATCGAACATCGGAGTGATATTAGAACTCAGAATATGCGCAGTCCAGAACCCAGAATAATTAGTACAGGCTCTCACCTGCGCACCTTGATGTTTGAACTTGGAGTTCACTTTTCGTATTTGCTCACTATTTATTTCTCTGCACATATGTATTACATATGTATTGGAAATTGTATATTGTAATATTTGGTGTACTGAAAAGGGAAGTAAATCATTTTTAAACTTGAGCTTTCGTTTGGTTATGAATCATTATCTTTTCATTGTGCGCATCATACAATTGTATCTCCCAGTCTTAGCCTGCCGGCTGATTGGCTGACCAAAGTACATATTGAAGATAAAAGTGAGGGCAGAAAAAGTGATTGGCAGCGGTCCTCAAACCACGCCCTGAGGTCCCCCACTCGCACCCAGTAGCCGACGCCTGTGGACAGCCGACAGCAGTCGGTCCTTTACCTTAATTACATAATCCAAGTAATATTTCATGTTATCTTATGTTTAGAAAGTAAGTAGGCCTTGCTGAGCATAGGGGCCTATCCTGTTTCTGTAGTGTGAGTCAGCTTGATGTACAAGTACACCCCTTGGACATGACGCTAGTATGTTGCAGGAACTATGTTTATAAAGGTTTGTTTTGGGGGTATGCGAATTACATCATTCCATAGTTATCACCCATTAACCAGCATCCACATGTGTTTACACCAGGCTTTACACTAGCCTGTAACTTGGTTTGTCCTTGTCTGACCATCTTGCTGAGAAGTGGGCTTGCTTTGTGTGAGTCTTAGGACTGCTGAGCAATTTCTTTTATTGATTTACTCTACAGAACAACCAGTCAGATATTGTACATTGTAGTGCAGTATATTTTGTACTTATACAATACAATAAAATAGCAATACAATAAAACTGTATACAATAAAAGTATACAGTACAATCCATTATATCACATTCCATTGAGGTTATTCAGTTCAGTTAATAACATTAGGGTTATTGATTGTGTCTTTTAAGGAGTTTAAAACAATTAAAACTTGTCTTACTGGGTAGTTCACTGATCAGTTGATAATGTGTTCCATATTGTAATTGCCCTATACATTAAAGATCTGTATGCTGCATCTGTTCAGGGGTTTGTTTAACTAGGTGACCCCTAGCAGCATGTAGCATATGATCATACTGTATCTCACATAGTGTATACAGACAGACTAGTGTTTCATTTGTCATAGTAAACAGACACAGGCACTGGTACAGTAACTCACCTTGATTACAGCTGCTCTACAATATAGGCACAATATGTCTGTTTTGTAATAATTCAAACTGCAGTTTAAGTTACTACTGATTTAATTTGCAAATAATTTTAGAAATATCAATTATGAAGTATGATCAAGTCATAATACAGTCAGATTGCAGTTCAGATGCAATGTTATGAGCTTTACTGGGCACATCTAATGCGTCTTTTCACAGTCACAATGGTTGGCTGTGCAGCACCAAAATGCAACACTTCTTTCTATAGATTTCCTGATGACCCAGTGAGAAGCCATTAAAAGAGCTGGGTTAGATGGCTTACCACTTTGGAAAGCCACACCTGGATCAAGGCTCTGTAAGGTATAGTACATCAAACACACAAGGATATTTCAGTGTCAAAACTTTCACAGGAGTTCACTACTCATTTTTTCTTTATTCTAAACTAGAAACACTTTTCAAGCACCCAGTTTGAACATAATGGGCGTCTTTTGCCCAATGCGGTCCCTGATGTCATGAGTGAGGACCCCTGTAACACCAATACACACATGGGCCACACTTACAGCAAGCACTCAACTGGTACAAAATAAATAAATAAAGACATGATAATCTCATCATCAACATTTTAATCAAGAGTAATCATGATGAACATAATCAGTTTTAAAAGCCTGTCTTCTCCATACAGCAGTCAGTGTTCAACTGAACCTCCCCGGTACCACTGAGAGCAGCATCTTCACCACTGAGGGCTCTTCCACGAGTAATGGCAACAGAACACCCATGGGATCTGCCAGTGACCACACTTATAGCAGGCAATCAACTGGTAAAGAGACATGGGATGCAGTCATGCAGAACATTTTTCTGTTTTTAATTAGGTCTGCATGAACATAAAATTTAATGTTTAAATAAATATGTATCATACATGTATATTAAAGGACCATGCCAGTAGCGTTGCATGTTTAGCCTGCTGTACACAAGTCACATTAGTTACTGACAATGATTTCCCAAAACATGCAGCTGTTAATTAAATGTGGGAATACTTGACGTATTTCCTTATTCTTGAAATGTAAACCATAAACATATAAACTACAGTATGCATTGTGAAGATGTTACCATTAATGTACATTATTATTCGCTGTCAAAGCGTGATAGCACCATCATAGTCTTTGAAACTTAGATGCATCAGACACCTTCCATCACAGCCATGCTGAGGTTGGGTTATCACTGACACTGTCCACTTTCCTGCAGGGCTGATTGTAGAACGAGTTGAAGAACCTGTAGAGGAGAGTGTTCAAGGCAAAGACACACGGATCGCTGAACTTGAAGCTCAGCTAGAGATGAATGTATGTATACTTTATCTCCAAATGTTTCAGAAGCTTCATTAATGCAAAATGCTTTCTCCTTTCTTTTGCCATAACCATTCACTATTCCTCTTTCAGAATAAGATGCTTGGCCTGGTCTTCAACACTGACCAAATTCAGAGCCTTGAAAACAGGTGAGATAATAACTACATCACTACTTACAGTACTACAGGGCAAGGTGGTAGCAGACCAAAGAAGGAAAGTATGAGTAACATCAATAAAGTTCACTTGTAAAGTTCAGAAAACTATTGTTGCATTTAACTCTATGTTGAACTTCTGGTCACACACTAAACATGATGTAATATCACTTTTACATCATGATCAGGTTGTGGCCAGTAGTGCAGTCTAGTTGAAAATGTCGACCTGTCTGGGCCAAGCAACACACGTGGTGTACTGTGTGACTTACATTGAAGTTCCAATACTTACAGTTGAAATCGTAAGATCATGGATGGATCAGGTTGAGTCTGAACATAGGGGAAGATTGGGAGATGAGATTACAATTTCTAAACCATACCAATACAGTCAACAAACAGACTTACAACACACACAGGACCAAGCCACTGTTGCAGTTATTGGTAGGGTGACAGTCGCTGCCAGTGCTTGCCTGTTCATGTCTCTCTCAATTAATTTTTCTGTTATACTGTAGATTTCAACCAGCAGAGTCTGCAGACAGGGTAAACAAATGGTCATCTGCAACCATAGCTAAATGCTTAAAAGTCAGAGTTGCCACCAGGATCAGTGGCTATGAATATTTAAGAAAAGGTATGAGCCCTAGACTTGTTATAACATATTTACATTTTTCTAACAAGGAAGAGAGTAAGAGACTACAAAGTACAAACTTCGCTAATATATCTTTACACACTCTAGAGATGAATTTGCCCATGCCATGCTACCGGACACTCAGCGCGCGCCTGGAGGCCATAACATTCTCACCAGGAATCCAACACGAAATCCTGAATTTAATGACACTGAAACTGCAGGATCTTCCTCCCAGTGCCCGTCTTGCTGTCCTTAAGGTGCCTTAAAATGAAAATTTAAAGTTTGTTTGTATAGTTTCATTAGTGCGATAAAATCAGAATGATCAACAACAAATGCATACAGTATAGTATTTCCCAAAAGACACTTACAGAACAGACATACAGACTCATGACTGCACACTGTTGAACTTACACTCGTGTTGCTTATTGACAAGAGTTTGTTTCACTCCCATATCCTATACAGTATTGTTTCATCTGCACATTTGATCTTTTAATGGAATATATATTTTTTCTAATAGATTGATGAAATGGCCATCAAAAAGGAAATACAGTATGACCCAGGGAGCAAAGCTATTTTGGGTACAGTGACCTTGCCTCTCCGAAATGAGATGAGAGCAACAAAGGTGCTGACCACCATTCTGGCCTCCTTAACAAAGGACTTTAAACAGATTGTGGCATACGACTACACTGGGCCGTTGGTGCCAGGGAAAGATCTCTGGGCCTACATGCAGTCCATTATTGTGGCGGAGCGGGGCATACAAGTCGTTGCTGTGGTACGTTCAGGCTTTAGCCTTTAATTTACCACCACACTGTATATGAACAAACCAGTTAATGGCTTTGTAAAGATTAATTCTCAGCTTTGCTATTAAAATTATGTCAATGAATGTTCTTACCTTCTATATCACCTTCTAGTGTTCTGATATGGACTCGTCCAACCAGGCGATGTGGCGGGAGGCTGGCATTCGCGTTGGTCAATCGATGGACAGGACATATATATCCCATCCGTATTTTGAGGGAGCATACCTTTTCTTTTGTCCTGACAAAAACCTGCTAAAAGCCATGAAAACAGCACTCTGTAAACATGACTTTGTCTTACCAGATGACATTGTCAGGAACAATAGTTTGCCTGGTGATACAGTGAGTACATGTACTGATTGGATGCTACTCATATCAATTACCAATTACCAAAAAGCAAATTAATGATGATTTTGACATGCAACATCATTCATAAATGTTCACCCAAAATGAGATATACTGTACTTACTGAATGCTTGAAATGTTTTCCAGGTGTCCATATGTGCGGTTGAGAAGGTTATCTCTGTGCAGGCTGACACTGCAGAGAAACTGGTGCCTGGTCTGACTGAAAGAGCCATATCAACAGGCAACAGCTTTGAGAAAATGAAAGTATGTTGCACTGACAACACACATTTACGGTTTGGTATACTGTAAACACTGACGGTCATATTCATGTACAAAGGCCTTAAATTCAATGATTAATGTTTAAGTGCAGACAGTATCTAAAATGAGGTACAAAAGGCTTGGTCTGGCCTTGAGTGTATCAAATACTACAAGTGTCTTCTCTTTATCTGACATACAATGAGGTAGATCTAGATACAGACAGACAGGGTATGTGCAGTCATTTCTATACTTAACATTTATGTTCTCTTCAGGTCCTACCTGCATGTAAGGTGTATTCACACAGCACCGCAAGTGCCATCCGGATGCTGGTGCACTGTCATAAACTCCCAAATGAGGCCTTAACAACAGCCTGGTTTATCGACATGGTGAATGACTGGTTCGACCTGATGACATCGAGAGGTCCCCTTTATGGTCCGCACGCACGCACGCACACACGCACGCACGCACACACGCACACACACACACACACACAACTTCTTAACTTGAACTTTGGGGATTTATAAATATACAGTATACCTACCTGTTTCACTGAAGAACACCTGATTGAGAAATCAACTGAGCCCAGGCAGTGTTTGACACTAATGACATGTGTTTGATTTATGCAGCACTTTATCCACCTAACGCCACTGCCGGGGCAAAGTGGAAGTTGGAGAGGCTCCAGGAGTTCATGGGAACATTCAATGCCATCGTGTTTCGCAACAAGAAAAAGGGGGACGCAACGTAAGTGCCTGAAACAACCAAAAGCAGAATTAATGGCAGCAGTTATGGGACTTACAATACTAAATTAATCTGTTTTATTCACAGCCTGGAAGCCATCGCAGACTGGGGTGAGAATGGCAACCACCACCATACTGGTAATAGCAGGTGCTGCTCTCTTCCCAGAGGAACTGGAGCAGCACCTGCCATCCATTCCCCCGTCATTCCTGCCAGCAAACAGGGTCTGGATGGTGCAGATGACAGGGCAAGGATCAGCCCTCAACCGATTCTACACTGGGCGCATCTCCACGGATGCAAATTAAAATTGCATTCTCAGTTGAGGGCAGACAACGTGATCCACCCCAGTGCCAAAACCTGCCGTGGGAGATTGAAGGCTATTGCCCTCTCACAATATGAAGGCATTAAGGGCCCCTCAACTGAATATACTATGGTTGACTACATGGACACCTTGGCCAAAACAGAAGAGCCAGTCAACATCCCAGACTTGCCAGCTCAGGCCTCAGATGAGCAACAACCCCTGCCCTTGATACAAGGTTCTGTATTACCTCTCAGGATGGGCCGTGTTCACAGAACTACGGAAGACTGGATGTGAAGCCTGTAGTGAGTACTGCCTCTCAAGCAATGCTCTTAGCGAGCACGGCTATCACAGCCTCCACCCCGTGGAGTGAGAGGCAGTACTCACTACAGTGAAGAGCAAGGGGAAACTGTTGCACCCATCCTCAGATGTGCATCACCTGCATTTGAGGCTCCACCACCTCATGGATGCAAACCTGGCACTCCTCACAATGGAGAAGCCTTTAGATGTCGTCATGAGGTGGATGGACACCACCACCACCTGGCTCCCTCCGTGTCACAATGTGACAAGAAAAATTATTAAGAGACTGGCCACTTTAAAGCTGCATATGCTCGTAAAGCACAAAACGAGCCAGACTGGTGAAATCTAACAATATGACAGCAAGTCTGCCCTTAGAGCGACATCTGTTAAATAATGTTTTTTTTTCTTTTACATATCTTTTTTCCTACCTTTTAAAAAATAAAATCAATGCATTGTCCTTGTAGATGTGCTATTTTCGTAATACAGGTCTTAAATGGTTAAGCAACATTATTTTGATTGATATATTCAGTTTATTGACCAGCCCTAGTGCAGAGGTAAAAAGAAGCCTGCATTTTTCCTTTGTTTGTTACTCTTTGCACCTTAATATCATGTACAATGCGCTGATATATATATTTTGCACCTTAAAAAAACCTTTGTTTTAGCATTTCAACTTGGTTGAACCTGACAATGCGTTGTTACTCTTTGCACCTTAATATCATGTACAATGCGCTGATATTTTTATTTTATCTTTTTGCACCTGAACAGCCTACCAATGTACAGTGAGTGCTGCTATATATTCATACACATGTACATACTGCACCATATGAATATGTTATGTGTAGCCTATAGTAAATATAATAAACATGGATCTTATTGCACCAAACATCCTGTGATCTGACAGTAATGTGAAGTTGATAAGTTGGGCTTAATGTTTATAGGCAGGTACCTCATATCTTGAATTAAGTGTTAAATAGAAGCATTCCTTAGATGTCTGTCCCAGCACTGACTTATTTTCTTGTAGGCTATAGATGGAAAAAGGAGGGGGGAGAGACAAACAGTTAAGACGGCATGGCTGCAGACAGGTGGTCAAAACTGTAGGGCACATTCATAGCGGTGTACCATTTAATCTATGCTGTCTGTGTCAACCACACGTATGTTTCTATGTATGTGGGCTCCTAGCCCCTCTCGGAACCCTCGTAAAAGGTTTCTGACATTTGGATGTTAAAGGTAAACATCCAAATGTCAGAAACCTTTTACGAGGGTTCCGAGAGGGGCTAGTGGGCTCCTAGCAAGAGCTCTAATGTGACAGCTAAATGTTCAGCTAAATCAAGTATTTGTTCAATGTAAAGCACTGTTTAAATGGGTCAGGGCACATTAAATGTAACTGCAATGTAATTAACTACTGAATATCTTAAGAGTATTATAACTTGAAATGAAATTATTACTATATTTACCCAGGGTATCTGGGCTAAGCTCAAGAACTTGTTTCCAGCCAGGCCCTGCTCATAGAACACATTTCATCGTAGTGGTTCAATGCCTTGTTCAAGGGCACTTCAGCGGTGGTAATTTTTAACGTGTCGGACCGCTGATTCGAACTGGCGACCTTCCGGTATCAAGACCGCTCCGCAATCCGTTCGGCCACCGCTGCCACTTCTTTCTAGGTTCTCACTTGATGATAATGCCAATTTACTAATGGCTTCTATCTTCGTATTAGGAAGTTTAGGAACACACAAAGCTATATTTATTATCATTCATGCGTAAATTATCTAATTTCAATACAATACCCCCTTTGTTGACTTCAGATAGCCCCATATGTGCCCTCTCCCTACGCTCATGAGCGTAGGGAGAGGGCACATATGGGGCTAGACTTCAGCTTGCTTTCCTCCGCCTCCGGTCGGTTCCACACACAGACTGTTATGATCAAGAAAGTGAGGCTGGAACGCCACTCTCACTCGTTGACTAGCATGCGTTGTTTGTTTTGGTGAGATGTTTTGGCCGTTGACAGTCTCGCGATGCATATGCAGCGGGTCATGCATAGAGTATAATGGGGCATAGAGTATATAAAGGATAGAGACCGAACTGGAGCGTTAGCCCCGCCCCCCCGCTATTCATTTCAGTGGAAGTTGCTCAGTGGCGTTTTGAAGCACCCGGAAGACTTCCGGAAGTATAATGATAACTCAATGGCTCGAGCGAGCGGAAGTTTAGCCTAGCCCAGCCCTCCTAGGCTCACGTCATGAACGTCCGTCCACTTCCATTAAGTGCTGCAATTCCACATTTCGCCAGTAGGTAGTGGCATCTTCAACGTTGGAGTGCCTCACTGGCCCCTTATATGGGGTCATGTCGCAGCCCAGTCACGTGACCACTTCACTTCCTTCTCAGAGCTTCCTTGGGTTGTGCCCCCCCCCCCCGCCCTAGGAGACACAGATCAATCACTTTGCTAGAGTGACATGACGAGCTTGTAGCCTAAACAGATTGATTTGATTGATTGATTGAAATATGTATTAACAGTTTGCAGAATTACAGTACATTTCAAGCACAAACTCAATACAAAGGCTGTTAACTGTGGACGACCCAATTAAGCATTACACTTGTTTACAAGACTAGGGTCCACCATGTTCAATTCATCAAAACATTTAGAGACGTACAAATAGACACTTCTATATAGACAAAGAACAGAACAGGAATTCATCATAATGGAGGTAAAAAGGGAAAAGAAACATATACAGTGAGGGGGGAAAAAAGCTCCGTTCCTTTGTTTGTTTGCCTTGGAGGAGCTGCGTTGGGTCCCCAAGTCGGCTCCGTGGCCGAACAGTGACTTTTCCATGCTATTACTATTACACTACTTTAATGGTGCAGATTTGCTCGGTTCATACTTGCGCCATAACAGAAGGACTTTAGAAGGAATGATGTTATTGTCTGGACTAAGTTTCAAATGTGTACTGACGGCGCACAGAACCATGCATTCATGCAGAACAGCCAAGCACTGGTCATTTAATTAAGCCACATACACATTTATATAATCAATGAGGTTTCGATTTTAATTGGGTGTCTAGCTGGTCATGTCATGATTTTATTTATATATCACTATTAGTAAATGTAATCCATCTAGTGAGCTTGCAGATCAGCTATTTTCAATTAACAGATTTAACAGTTAAAAACCACCCGATCTACATTGTATAGAACCTTGTTAAAGTGTTCTTGATTAATGTATTCATTCGGTTAAATGAACACCCAGAAAATAGCCAAAACGTCACTGCACTGCAAAATACGTAAAAGTAGGTCAACTGTCAATTAACTACTGGTAGCTTATTAAAATAGCCAACCCTGGTGAGCTGCAGATCAGCTATTTTCCGACGTTGACAGTAATCATAACACTGCAGCCTATATTTTGACTTCCATGATTTGGGGAAATACGTTAGTAAGCCTAGACATTTGGTGTCGGTTTAATAAATACCGACTGACCCTTGTAGATGGCTATGACCTTTCTCAGAAACAAACATGAATAATGTAGGCTGGCCTAACACATTTAGCAGTTTCTTATGAGTAAATGGCACAATGCAAATAAAACAAGTGAGTGCATCGGGTGGAAAAACTCAATGGGGACAGTTCGGCAAAAAATAAATAGAGCTGTATATTGAGATTAAACACTGCTTAACGTGGACTATAAAACCAGTCCACAGTGATATATTTCAAGGATCTTCTACTTCTAAGATATCCAGTCAATGTAGGACTCGGTACCCAGGCTTTTTTCGTTCGCATTGGCTCCGTTAGGTTTAATTTAGGCCAGGGCAATCTGTCTGTCTGGCCTACAATTATCTTCTGCTGCCACCTAGTGGATGTAGAAATCACCAATGGTATTTAGCCAAAATGCTAGAAGTTGCGATGCAAAGCAAAGCCCTGTGAAAATCTATTACTCTTTGGAGCAGCCATCTCACATTACTACTTGACATAACGTGCTTAATGTGAGCCTTGGGAGGCCATCTGAGTTCACACCATTTCTATTACAGGGATACAAGTGCATACATTTTTAACCACAAGAATGAACATACTTGGAGAAATGCATAAATAGTATACAGTACCTATAAAGAACACCTAGAGACCAAAAACTATTGTAGACCTGACACGTTCAAGTTCACTACAAAGTACCTGAAACGATCTGAACAGCTAAAACTTGCTAAATCCTTGCTCCAAACAGTTTCAGTTGGCTGAACTTTTCACAACAATTCACTGGTCTAAATAAGGCTTTAAGCATGCTTAATTCTTTTAACAAATAGGGTGATACTTTGTTAAAAAAAAATGTTTTAAAAATATAAAGCTCAATAGTCAGGTAGTAATTATTGATACAGCATTTGTTCAGTAACTCCTCAGATCTTTAAACAAAACATATTCAAGGGTTGCTAATAAACAGAAAATATATTTCAAGGGTTGCCAATTTCAGCCAACCAACCCATTTATCAACTTCAAATTTATAGTATCCCAGTTTAAAAATTGTCTGCAAATTTCTCTCATCTCTCCCAATTTGACTTATCCTGTTGGAATTGGAATACCAACCTAAAGCTGGAGAGATCCGTTACTGAACAAGTGAACATGAACAAACAGTCTGACTATAGCAATGATTACTATCAGTATTAGAGCCATTTAACACATTTATCATCAATAAATATAATTTACCCTACCTTTAACTAATCAGGTAAAATTACATTTGTAAAAGAGACAGGATAACAATGAACAAGTCAAGACTGTTTTATTTAGTTTCTCAGGATTAGATCACTTTTTTGCAGCGGCCTCCTTCTGCAGTTTCTTGACTTCAGTCCTGATGATCTTGTTCCTCTGCAGAATGAACACAGAAAGACATGCTTTAGATAAAATGAAATAAGAAACTGTGGAAGTTTTGTCTTTTAGCTGCACAATGGTAGATTTCAATATTAACCAGGATAAAAAAAAGAGAAAGAGAAAAAACTGCTTTTTCTACACTGGTTTATATTTAAGTGCAAAGGGTGAAAAAAGTATAAATATGGGTCAAGAATGAAAAAGGTTAAAAATGCAAAGGGTGTAAATTGGAGCAAGCAGCTGCTAGAAAGGGTTGCATTGGTGTTTATCTTAAACTTACCATCCTCTTTGCCTTCATTACTTTGAAGCGGTCGAAGTCGCTCATTTTGGCCCTCTGCAAAGACAAGTCAAAGTTACAGGTCAGAAGCCAAAACACAGACTTTTTTTTTTACTGAAAAATATTTTTTCAATAACACCCAGAATAGTTAACAGTAACAAAATACCCAACTATGGAAAACAGTATTTC
Source organism: Electrona antarctica (assembly GCF_951216825.1). NCBI lineage: Eukaryota > Metazoa > Chordata > Actinopteri > Myctophiformes > Myctophidae > Electrona > Electrona antarctica. Next base: position 33,287,010 of record NC_136796.1, read on the forward strand.
AGGGGACAGTGGAGGAGTTCATCTATCGTCAGTTATCATTGCTCTGTTGGTTTTATGGAGCTTCGTTTGGTCTTCCCCTGAGCTGCTGATATAATTAGGATTGTACTTTGATATTTATACATTTCAATATGGATGCATATGTTGATTATATTCAATCTGTCTTTCACAGGTGAGCTCATCACTAATAGTTTTGTCTAGGGTCCATCTCCCCATTCCACTTTTATGCTGCTTGAGACATGGTGCTGAGCTTAAAACTTGTTCCATACCGGCAATCCTGCATGTTGCCATTTATGCGTTTTATAATGATCACCTGTTCTTTATGCACCAATATTGTGTCATGTTCTTTTCTAGCTCAAACAAAGTCAAATGAATTGTCTATTATACCAGGCAGAGAACAAGATTTTGGCCTAAATTCTCTTCAAAATTTTAATTAAAAAAAAAAAGCAGGCAAATGGCAAGACCAGTGTCTCTTTGAGCCATCCGAGATTCCCAGACGCCATAACACTGAAATTCAGATGTAGTGTGAGATACTAGAAGTAGTGAGACGAGAGGAAATAGGAAGACCAGAACTTAATCATATTGGCTTTGAAACAATGTAGTTATTACATATACAAGGAATAATGAGACCGTGATACATTGTGATTATACAATGTGAATGCAAAATCACAGCTTCAAGTTATTATTTTCATTAAACGGTTACCAGCAATTTACACGAATGAATCATGTTAAACGAGCATGAAAGCAGGTTGGGTGGAGAAAAGTATCAGGTGTGATGTGTGATAGGAAAGTATCAGCAAGAATGAAAGGTAAGATGTACAAGACCAGCTATGTTGTATGGTTTAGAGACAGTCGCACTGAGGAAAAGACAGGAAGCCGAGCTGGAGGTAGCAGAGATGAAAATGTTGAGGTTCTCTCTGGGAGTAACAAGGGTGGATAGGATCAGGAACGAGTACAGAGAGACAGCTCATTATGTCAGATGTTTTGGAGATAAAGCCAGAGGCCAGACTGAGATGGTTTGGACATGTACAGAAGAGGGACAGCGAGTATATCGGTAGAAGGATGTTGAGGTTGGAACTGCCAGGCAGGAGGCCTAGAGGGAGACCAAAGAAGATTTATGGATGTAGTGAAAGAGGACATGAAGTTAGTTGGTGTGAGAAAAGAGGCAGAGGACAGGGTGAGAGGGAGGCAGATGATTCACTGTGGCGGCGACCACTGAAGGGAAAAGAAAAAAGGAAAATAATCATGTAAATCGAACCTAGAATAGCAGTTGGTTGTTGTGATTAAACAGAAACGTTATGTTTTAATGTAGTTCCAATTTATATAAATATAACTCTTTGAAATGGATCACCTCTCCAGATACTGCATGCACGTGCAAGTTTAACGGCAACCTGCTTGTCCTCGTCTGTCCAATTTGGCAGTTATGCAAGAATCACACTTTTAAGTCCCACACTCCATCCCTTACAATTTTATGTTGCTGTTTAAAATGCTTTGGGTAATTTGTCCCTTTATATATTTGCACTGTGTATGCGTTTGTCTGTTTTTATTAATGCCCAAATCCAATTGGCCTTGAGGAATGAACAAATATGTATTGTAAAGAATAAGTTTCTGTGAAACAATAGAGTGAAAGCTGTTGTCCAGGTGTAAAATGTCATTAACATTAATTATTATGCGACTGTAGTGTGCATACCCATTACCCACCACTTTGTCAATGAACGAACAGAAAAGAAACCATGATGTCTAATGTGAGCATTACAGCAAGTTGTGGGGTCTTCTTTTGTCATTACCTTCTGTCTGGCCTCAATTTTCTTTGCCCAGCTGCTTTCAGCCCACTTCTCATTGACTTGTGCCTTCTCCCATGCTTTCCTCACAAATTTCTGACGGGCACTGTGTGGAAACAAGATATAAGCATGAATAAATAATGCCTGTTAAGTCACTCATAAACTACCTGTGGAACAATGATTTCCTGAAATCATAAAGTTGTACAATCAAACTAGTTGTTATTCCAGTAGTTGCATCATCATTTCCTTAAAATTGAAGTTAGATTTCAATGCTCAACCCAGCCATTAGGCAGCACCTTTTGTTATCCGTCATCTCTCTGATAGCTATTGCTGGTCATGTCAGTGCTGTCACTTACCTGTGTGGTACTTTGATCACGTAGTCAGTGAGCTGCATGCGCTTAAAGGCCATGGCTTGCCTTCTCACACCTGTGCAGGGTCCATCAACCAGAGCCTAAAAAGAGGAAATTAAGTTTTATATAAATGTTTGCAGTAAAGTGTTAACGTATCCATTTGTGATGCTAAGAGTGCAGAAATGGACCCAAATGGACCATGGAGGTAAAGGACCTCGCATTTTCGCATCACATGTCCCCGCGCTTCGGACCTTTGGTGTGTCGGATAAGCTTGCGCACCCCAAAAGCGTTTTGTCCCGACCGTCACCGGACCCTTTGGTGTGGTTTGGGCTTTAGACCAGGAAAGCATCCATGTCATTTTAGATTAATAGTTAAAAAGCTATTGAAAAATTATTTATTCGGATCCCCATTAGCTTCCACAAAGTGGTTTCGCTAGTCTTCCGGGGGTCAAAAATTGCAGATATGCTCATAGCATGTCACTTTGTGAAAATGTATGTAAATGTTAAATACACACACACACACTTTTAAAGTGAGCAACTTTAACTCAAATCTTTTGAGATGGGGGTCGGCCACAAAATACATACATCCTTTTTGGGGCACATGACACTCAAGTTTTTCCAGTGACGAAGGGCCATAATCTCACCCTGTTTTGGTCGATGACATCAACGATGGCCACCAGCTTGCCAGCATGTGATCCGAAGGAGATGTAGGCGACGCGGCCAACCTCGACGTAGCGTTTGAACACCTGGGGGACAACATACAGTGTTGGGTTTAGCAAAAATATAAATCTTGGAGCTTGGCAAGACAGACCCTGGCAACTACATGTTAAATACATTTCAAAGGTTTTCTTAAAGTGGGGTCTCCGGGGGGGGGGGGGGGGGGGGGGCGACATATATAATGCTGGGCGTCCCTGGGACAAAGATTTTCAGATGAGGGTCCGCATCCAAATATATATTTGGGAGTCCTTGGCGCAGAAAAGTTTGATAAAGACTGGCTTACAATAACAGACATCTAGCATGTCATAGCATCCGGTATATAAATACAAAAATGTAGCATATGCTAGCCTATGCTATCGAATAACGTTAGCATTTCGACGAATTGTGGGGACGGACCTGCAGCTCCCAGTCAAAGCAAGCAAACGTACATGTTTTATCCACCAAGTAGGCCTAATGTTAACATTTTTAATATAAAGACAAATAGAAACGTTAGAATGTCAAGAGTGGTGTGTCTGTCGGCCCTGGTGGACCACGTTGTAGAGCGAGCGACATCCGACATTTCTCCGCTATAGTTTTAGTTTATTATGTACATTTATACAACCTTCAAGAACCTCACAAATGTATGCAGCAATGTATAAGTAACAAATGAGCGTGTGCTTTTCGTAAACGAATGCCAATAGCGGGTAATAATGAAATAAATACAAATTTCTAAATGCTAACGCTCCATGAAGAACTCACCATGATGGCTGTCCGCGAGCAGAAAGGACGTGAAACTTCCGCCCAACACAATTACTATATCCGCCCAGCCAATGCGCAGGCGCAGTTGCACTGGATATGTGCATAATTTATTATTGTTATTTTTTGTATATGTCGATTTATTGAATACGACCTCAATGGAAACAATCCCCAGGACGTTTTTGTTATCCTTTTAGCTTTAATGTCTCGTTTACATTTGTGACTAATAAAGTATTCAACCAATCAAACATATGAATTTAATTTAATTTAATTTGTTTTTATTAATTCAATACGGTTGATGAACATAAGGTTCAAATTACTGTATTGCACTAAACGCCTGCACAATATTAGACATAGAAATTGTTTATAGGATTCATTGAACAGAAATAGTAATCGACGTTTTCATTTTAAAGCTACCACCACTACTACGCAACTGTGTGAGAATGTTGTAATCTACTGCCATCCTGTGTTCAAAATGTGGAACTGAATCTTGGTTTACTTTTGTGCAATAGATGGAGTATTTGATTGCAATATTTATTAACAGTTTGCAGAATTACAGTACAATTCAAGCACAACTCAATACAAAGACTGTTAACTGTGAGTGGACGACCCAATAAAGCATTACACTTGTTTACAAGAGGGTCCACCTTGTTCAATTCATCAAAACATTTAGAGACATACAAATATACACTTCTATAAAGCCAAAGAGCAGAACGGGAATTCATCATAAAGGAGGTAAAAAGGGAAAAGAAACATATACAGTGAGGGGAAAAGGTTGGGGGGCGATTCAGATTTGACGGGGGCCAGTTTCGAATTGCAGCCGTCCGTAAGTGCCCTTTGAGAGCGGATTTGAAGGAGTCAAGTGATTCGCATGTCTTAATGACTGTTTGTAGGGCGTTCCACATTTTGGTGGCATAGGAGCGAAAATAACTTAGTCCCTTGTTTGTGCCGAATCTGGGTTGCACATGGTTTGTTGCACTCCCTCTGGTGTTGTGGGTGTGGACTTTGTTAACATTAAGGAAGTATTTGGACAGGTATGGGTATCTTGGTGGTGTATCAAATCTTGTGGACCAGACCCATTGCAAGATGCTGTACTCTGTCTTCGACCCTAAGCCATTCCAGCCTGTCAAAGTGGGCAGGGGTGAGGTGGGTTCGGGGGGTGAGACTGACAAGTTTGTGTGTTCTTTTCTTACACATATGACATACCCTACCTACCTAAATATGCAAACGAAGAGACAAGAGAAAACAGCATAACTATTGACATAAACAACCTACAGGGACAAATGAACACATGTTTCTGTACAATTAGGAGCCAAGGAATAAATAAAAAAAAGGTTATTATGAAGATTCAAGCACATCTTGACTCTATTTTGGGGCAAGAACTGCACAAAAATAGCTGAAAATGTTCGTTTACTAAATTCTTATGTGGATTTTTATGTTCCAACAGTTATAAAGGGTGTAGTTTAAGATTCTGTCAGGTAACACAACAGGCAAAAAAAAATCCCATGGAGTTCATTTTTAACCTTTCTTACAAATATCATGATCCTAAACCACAAGATGAAAACAAATGAACCAACCTTTCTATTAAATTTGGAGTCAATAGATGTAGAGATGCAGAAGACTTAAGAAGCTATAAGATCACATTTCATATCTCCCCCCCCCCCTATTGGTGGTTGGTGAGGGCCGGACAGATGGTCCTCGCGGGCCGCAAATGGCCCGCGCCGTCTTTTGTGGAACCCTGAAAGGCGCTGTCCTTGGTGCTGAACCATGCCTCTCCAGTCTCCACGCACTAACCGCCCAGCGACTCACTCCAAGAGAGACTCCTTGTTTTGTCCTGCCAAGAGCCAGTCCAGTGTTTTGTACAAACTTGTTTAGTGCTTGTAGATCTGTTTATTTATCTGTTTTTGCTGAGACACGTCGGGTGGTAATCCATTCTCTTCCCCCTCTTTACGCAACCACATGTTGAAAGTGCGCCTCCTCATTTCTACTCTGTCACAGGCTTACAGGAGCGGAGTTGGATCCGGGAAGAAACTAGGAGAGTAACGAGAGGTGAAGGAGGAAAACTCACATCGGTGGTGAGGTGACCACCGAACTACAACATGACGTCACAAGCCGTGGTGAAGAGCAAACCACCGCCCCAGCCCTTCGCTCTGTTTTTTAGTTAGTTCTGTTCACCTGTGTTACAAAATTGCCATATGATCCAGTTGGGAGCGGATGATATCGTAACGTCATGTTGTAGTTGTAGTCATTGTTTTGTAGTCATCAGGCGATTCAGGCCGGAACCATCAATCTGGAACTTCCTTTCCTACAAACCGGACGAATAACAATAAAAGCGTGACTCGTTCTCTTGTAGCCTACGGCTTTTATTGGGAAAAATCGGCTTGAGGGAAAGGAAGTTCCAGATTGAGGGTTCTGGCCTGATGACTACAAAACATATCATCTGCTCCCGACCGGATCAGGAATGCTGCCCAGGCTAGTAGTATGAAACCATAATTCATCATTTAATAACTGCAATGTTACTATATTCTACTCATTTCAACTGGTCAAAGACTCAGAGGAGCTGACCTGCAGGGGGTCTTAAGGCATGCATTCCACTGAAATAGCCATTGTTGACCTAATGATAGGAGAACAGATATGGTTTAGCAAGTCTCTTCCTGACCAGCTGATCAATGTTTGTAAATACATCAAAGATGCGAATATAATCCTTTTCCTAATGGATGCCTTGGCCTGGAAGAGAGGTCATCAGGTCGTCTCCAACCTTCTTAGAGTGTTTCAACCCTCAACCACTGCACTCTCCAGACTCAGCAGTGATTGGCCGAGTCACTGCCCCTCTCCTCCAGGCTTCCAGCTATAGACAAGTCCACGGAGGGGCACCCCGCCCGCAGCCATCACCGAAGCGCAACCAGCACCGGGAGGGAGAGCCACACCCGGCCAACAGAGAAGTGAGAAAAACCTGCCGGCCAGGTGCAGCAAACCAGTGCTGACCACACCCCAGCGACCGCCGTGCCCAGGGCACCCCCCCGCGGACCCGCCCACTGCCCTTTCTCCCCTGCCAGAACTAGCAGGAAGCTCTCTGCCTTGTGTGTTCTTGGGGGACATCAGGCACATATAGGGGCTATTAGCATTCTTGAGGACCCAGGTCTTCATGGGGACATGATTGTTTTGCAAGGAGGTGCCAGTGATTTTCCGTGTCTGTACCACAGCCCATATATTCTACTATATATTCTGTCTGAATGTAAGGATTGTGGTCAGTTGGGCCAGTCACTACCGTGTGTCTGGTCAGCCCAGCCTATGGGCTCCTGAGCAGCGTGAGCCTTTGTCTCTGTACTTTGCGAAATAAACCACCTGAGAAACAACGTCAAGCTGTCTGCTGTGTCTCAAACTTTTCTCCGTGCTCTCCAGTTTTTAGCAGAGTCTCTTTTTACACGGTGAGGACTAGAGTGTCCTTGAAATTAATATACAACATTAGTTCACCTGTGTATTGTTATTCCTGTGTCTACTTAAACCCTCAGTTCCTTATGTTTCTTGCTTGAGTATAGATGTTATGGTGTTATGTTCCAGTCCTGTTCATGTGTTTTGGATAATAAATCAGTGTTCATTTGACCTGCCCTGCTCCTGCCTGTCTGTTCTGCACTTCCACTTCCCACTTCCAGTTATGCAATGTTTTATTTATGCACATATTTGGAGATTACTATCTGTCTGTGTTCATTTTGTGCTCATATATGATATGGAGTTCTCTGGTGGCATGAGTATATGTCAGGAAGTGGAAGTGACATGTTTTTTATTTTCTTCATAGTCAGTGTGGCTGTGGCATATGAACATTTGAATCATTTACTCAATTTGAATCACGACACCATATGCATACATTTTTGTCCACAGATAAAAAAAAATCTCTAATTCTCAGTTAGTTATCCGACGCACCTGTCCTTTGTAGGTGTGCAGAAGGACTTTTTTCTTATTGTCCACAGATACCATACTTAATTTTTATCTTCTTATTTTTAAATTATTGTCTTTCACATGAGGACATTGTATTGATCATCACACTCAATAATGCCATCGCATGACATCAGAGGCTCACTGATATGCCCCTATATGGAGATCTCTGTATCTCAGTCCTTGTCCCTTTATGGCCATATATGGAGACTGGAGAGCCCTGATGTCATCAGTATATACCCATATATGGGCATGCCCCCTTTTGTGCCCATATATGGATCGTAGAAGGGAAAACCTCAACAAAGACAAGACCATAAGCAAAGTTAACCTTCACAGCTGACCATAACAGCATAGGCACAGCAACCCTCCAGAGGTCTGCAACATCCAACAGACTCCCTCACAAGAGAGCTCAAACAACAATGCGATTAATTTCCACTAACATGGGACCTACAGGAGAGGTGGGACCTACAGGAGAGGTGGGACCTACAGGAGAGGTGGGACCTACAGGAGAGGTGGGACCTACAGGAGACGTGGTTTTCAGCAGCCCTCCTCCTCACGTTTGCAACAAGAACCGCCTGTGCTGGGATCTCAGCCCGAAACAGTTCCAACAGATGCCAATTGCCAAGACCAGGAAGGTGTACGATGCAGTGGGTTTCCTTGAACTGGACAATGTCACCTTTGACAACAACCTGAAGGCCCTGGCCAACATGCAGGCAGGGTACCCCCTGTGCTGGGATCTCAGCCCCAAACAGTTCCAACAGATGACTGACGAGTTCATTGCCAAGACCAGGAAGGTGTACGATGCAGTGGGTTTCCTTGAACTGGACAATGTCACCTTTGACAACACACTGAAGGCCCTGGCCAACATGCAGCCAGAATACACTGTCCAGAAGAACATATTGATCTTCCTGTTTAATGAGGCTCCCAGTCAGAATGTGAGGACCGCCAGCTTAGATGCATGTAACAAGCTGCTTGAGTTTGACGAGGACATGGACATGAGAAAAGACGTCTATCAGAGAATAGTAGCTCTGGGGATGAAGGTGGATGAAGACAGTCTTACTCCAGAGGAAAAGCGATACATGGAGAGACTGCTTGGGGAAAGTATCAAGGAGATACAAGACAAGATGAAGCGTGTGGAGGTGGATGCACACAGACTTACTACAGAGGCATACATAGACACATATATGGAGACAAACATGGAGGCAAGAAGAAGAGCACTGCATCTCCCCAAAGAGAAACAAAATGAGATAAAATGCATTAACAACAAGATAAGAATAATGAACGTAGACAAAGTATGCTTTGAGAGGTTGGTGAATCTACGTGCTCAAAAGAGTGCTTTGCTGGGCTTCAAGACCTATGCTGACTTTGCCCTGCAGACAAGCATGGAAAAGTCTGCCAATACGGTCTCCATGTTCCTGGAGGAGCTGCTGGAGAAGCTGAAGCCGAATACAATACCAGACCTATCCACCAGAGAGATCCTTCCCGTACAGTTAAGGGAGTATTTTCCAGTGGACGTTGTGACCCAGGGTCTGCTGGACATCTGCCAGGACCTGCTGGGCCTGTCGTTCAGCCTTGTACACGACGCCCCCGTGTGGCATCCTGATGTCACTCTGTACAGTGTCACCGACAGCTCCTCTGGGCAGATAGTGGGACAGTTCTACCTGGATCTGTTCGAGAGAGAGGGAAAGAAAGCGACTCCTACAAGGGTATTCCCCCTGCAGCCCGGCTGTCTGCTGCCTGACGGGAGCAGACAGATAGCTGTTGCTGCCTGCGTGACCAACTTTCACAGAACCACGACTGCCAGTCCCTACCTTCTGCAGCATTACGATGTGAAGAACTACTTCCATGAGTTTGGTCATGTTATGCATATCCTCTGTGCTCAGACTGACTATGCAATTTTCAGTCCATTCACGGACTGGTACTCGGACTTTAAGTGGTACCGGGACTTTTCCGAGGTTCCATCCCGTATGTTGGAGAACTGGGTTTGGGAGAAGGAACCACTACAGAGAATATCCAAACACTACAAGACAGGAGCTCCGATTCCTGACAACCTGTTGGACAAACTGATCAAGTCTCGCTTCACAGTGCACAACGCAATATATGATATAATCTTTGCCAAATTTGATCAGGCTTTTCACAACCAGACTGGTTTGGTGGACCCGCTTGAGGTATATGAAAGGCTTAGAACGGAGATTCTACGAGACCCTGGTTATACAACGGCCAACATACCAACATACAACTACATACAATTTTATTCAGTGTACCTAGATGCATTCTACTATCGCTACATATGGGGCGAGGTGTTCTCCATGGACATGTTCCACACCCGTTTCAAACAGGAAGGAATCATGAACCCTAAGGTGGGTTTGGATTACAGGAACTGCATCCTGAAGCCTGGTTGTTCTGAGGACCCCTATGAGATGCTGAAGAACTTCTTGGGTCGTGAACCCAATCAGGAAGCATTCCTCCTGAGCGTTGTCGAGGTCCCAGCGCTTGTCTTTGAGCAAGAACCTGACACAGACGAGGAGTGGCCGGTACTATGTCGAGTTTTGGGAGAAGGAACCACTACAGAGAAAGGAAAAAACAGAGCAAAGCAGAACCAGACGAGGAGTGGCCGGAAAGGAAAAAACAGAGCAAAGCAGAACCGGACGAGGAGTGGCCGGTACTATGTCGAGTTTTGGGAGAAGGAGCTCTGAGCAAAGCAGAACCGTCGTATACGAAGCATAATGACATATGGCCCTCTCGTGCTGTAAACGCACAGACTGAACACAGCAGACACACGCTTCGCTCGGTACGGTAGAAAGGCAGCGCTGTGCTGAATGTACACACATTAAATCATACAACAATGTCACCTTTTTCATTCAATAATAATTAAAAATAAATATAATAATGTGAATTTGAAATTCGATAGGTTCAAATGCATGTGGGTTTTTAAAAGGAATATTCAAACGTAATGTCTGGCCATTTCTAGCAATCCTACTCCTGATTAGATTGATCCATTGATCCTCAAACTACACCCAAACTACTAGGCCTACACCCTAGAACAGGGTGTGAAACCATTTTTATGGGTCACTGTCATAACCCGGCCCGTTGGGCCATGACAAATGGAGGAGGACGCAGTAACAGTGTTCAAATAACAATACTTTATTCACAAAAAGGTAACTAATACTATAAAAGGTCAAATAATGCTTACAGAATGTATGAGATGTGGAAGTCAGTGAGATCAGTGGTGTCAGTGTGGATGTGTGGATAGTATGGTGAATGGGTGTTGTAGTGTGCAAATCAAACAGGTAAGGGAAAGAAACAGAAGGGTGCTGTCATCTGGAGAGGGGAACGATAATGGCTGGCAAGCCCTCTTTTATAGGAGGTTCCAGGAGCACTGGACAGGTGCTCCTAATACACCTAATGAGTCTGTAAGTGGGCCGACGCCCACATGATCTGTGAGAGAAACACACACACAGGGCAGTACCATATACACAGCATAGGCCCTGTAGGCCAGGCCAAGGGGCCGTGACACCCTCCCCCTTCAAAATGAGGGACCATAAGGGACCGAGTTGGTCTAAACCTTAACTTAACAACAAATTTAATCAAATAAATCAAGAAGAACATATAATGAAAATGTTAAAGTGAATTTAAATCCAACTTGCCGCCAAACTACTTTCGTTCCAACCAATCCTGTCCACAACCAGCACACCCGCTTCCCCCCCTCAGCAACCAAGATTTACCATGGATTCCTGGAGCATCTAAGAGGAGAGGAGCAGGAGGCAGGAGCAGACAGAAAAAGGAGGAGCAGAAGATGGGACAACAGAAACACAAGTTATATTTTTGCCTCCAGTTTAAGGCACCATTACGTGAAATGAGTCTGGTTTAGTGACAGCATTTACTTTTCGAAAATCTGTGCAAAACCTGAAAGTGTTATCAGATTTCGGAACAAGGAGACAAGGCGACGCCCAGCTCGATGCAGACGGCTCAGCTATACTGTTTTCCAGCATGTATTTGATCTCGGCATCTAGATGCTTCCGTTTCTCAACATTTACTCTGTAAAATCTCTGCCGGATAGGGAGAGCACCTTCGACCTCAATGTCATGCTCAAACAGATGAGTTTGACCAGGGGTATCATTGAACAGGCATGGGAAAGCCCGGATAACCTCAGTCAAATCTGCTCTCTCTTTCCCAGGCAAATGATGTAACAAAGCATCCAGATTACCGAGTGTCTCAGAGTTTCTCAACCGACCTTGTAACAAGGCTGGGTCAACAGCAGGCAAACCGTCTTCTTCCTCCTCCTCAACCGAATGAGGAGAAGTGATCACCGACACTCTACTTGCTAAACACGCAGCATGAACGTCATCCACCTTAGACTGTACATCAGGCGAAGTGGACGCACGATCATGATACGGCTTTAACAAGTTAACATGACACAGTTGAGTGGATTTCCTCCGCAGAGGAGTGGAAATCGTATAGTTCAAGTCAGAAATTTTCTTGACTACAGTATAAGGACCTGAAAATTTGGCTTGGAATGGCGAGCCTATGATTGGCAACAATGCCAAAACACGATCGCCAGGGCTGAAAACCCTCAGCTCTGTGCGCCTGTCATAAAGTTTCTTCATCTTGCTTTGGGCACACTCCAACTTTTCTCTAGCTAGCTCTGCAGCTGCATAAAGTCGACGCCGGAAACCATTGACATAGTCTAGCAGGTTGCGAGGAGCTTCAACACCTTTCCACTGGTCACTCAAAATGGCTAAAGGCCCCCGTACAGTGTGGCCAAAAACCAAGTCATTTGGGCTAAACCCAGTGCTCTCCTGTGTAACCTCCCTGGCTGCAAGCATCAACCAAGGCAAACCTTCCTCCCAATCCCCCTCCATTTGTGTGCAATAGGCACGCAGCAATGACTTCAATGTCTGATGGAACCGCTCCAATGCACCTTGGCTCTGCGCATGATAAGCAGAGGCCAGATTGTGTTTGACATTAAGCTGCTTCAATACCTGTGAGAAGAGATGAGAGGTGAAATTGCTCCCCCTGTCACTCTGGATGACCTTGGGAATGCCGAAAATAGAAATGAACTGTGACAAGGCCCTCACAACTGACCTAGCCGTAATGGTGCGTAATGGATAGGCTGCAGGGTAACGAGTACTTTGACACATTGCAGTGAGAAGATATACTGCACCAGATTTAGAGCGAGGAAGTGGGCCCACACAGTCAATGATCAAATGCTCAAAGGGTTTACTGATAGCTGGAATTGGCAACAGAGGAGCAGGTTTGAGGATCTGATTTGGTTTACTTGTTAACTGGCATGTGTGGCAAGTCTTGACATGCGCCGCCACATCTCGCTTCAAACGCGGCCAGTAAAAATGCCTCAGCACCCGATCATAAGTTTTCCGGACACCAAGATGCCCTGACCCCTCATGTGCCAATTTCAAAACAGAGTCACGAAAGTTAGCTGGCAGCACAATTTGGAGAATGGGATCACCCACGAAACCCTCACCATGTGGGACCCACTTCCTTACCAGCAACCCATCCTGAAGGAAGTAGCCACGGGCACTGCTCTCTATCTCCGCATCAGTAACCACCTGATCCAGCAGACATTTGAGTGAGAGATCAGCCTGCTGCTCCACCCTCAGGTCATCCTGTGAGACTGACAAAGGAAAGTCAGCTAAGGAAAACATTGGTCCTGAAACTACATTTTTGTTCTTTCCTAAGGTACTTGCATTTTCATCAGACTGTGCACGCGCCATAGCGCGTGTCACTGCACAAGCTGTGAACACTTCAGGAAACTCAGTTTCATCTTCATCAGGTTGAATTCTTACCAATGGCACTGAATCCACTATTAAAGGTGGTGGTACATCCGCCCACACACGTGCCCCAGCCAAACCATTACCCAGGATGACATTTACCCCTGCCACAGGTAAAGCGGGACGCACTGCCACGCCTGTCAGACCCTGGAAGAAATCGGAATATAGCATGACGTTGTGAACAGGCACATGGAGGACAGTTAAACCCATCCCCAAAACAGGAATAGAGGACTCTGTAGCACTTTCTGCATTAAATGGCAACACTGATGCTTCAATAAATGTGTCAAAAGCTGCCGTGTCACGCAATATTGTTACTGGTACCTTGACATTGCTTCCTACCAGTGACACAAAACCCTCACTGACAAACGGCCTATAGGATGCATCAACCTCAAGAACTTGACATGACCCATTGACTTCCCTGACCTGTACCTCCCCCACGCTTAGTGCAGGCACAGCCATAGCCGCACCTTTTGCAGGGAAAGAGGTAGACTTAGATGTCTTCGCTTTTAGAGCGTAACAATCAATTTTCCAGTGCCCCTTCTTGTGACAGAAGTTGCATATTTTCTCCTCACGTGTGCCATACTCAGTCTTCGCCTCCAACACCGCCATGCCTGAACCACCAGGAGAGCCACTTTTGCCACATGCGCCCTCACCACCATCATTAGGCTGGCCAAAGGAGCGCCGATCTCCATGAGAGCGCTTGTGTGTCAGCACATACTCGTCTGCCAAAGCAGCCGCTTCGGCAGCAGTTTCAACTCTCCGGTCACTGATGGTAGTTGGCAATGTGCTCAGGCAAGGTGTTCTTAAATTGCTCAAGGACTATCAGGTTACACAACCCATCATAATCCCCCACATCTAGTGCGGCGCACCAGCGAGCAAAATAGCATGACAAGTCACGTGCAAACTCTAGATGAGTCTTGTTGTCAGTTTTCCGCCATGTGCGGAAGCGTTTACGGTAGGCTTCTGGAACGAGTTCGAAAGCCTTTAGCACCGCTGACTTAACCTTGGAATAACTTTGACTGTCCGCAGGGCTAAGACAGGAATAGGCCTCCTGCGCCCTGCCTGTTAATACACATTGGAGCATTAACGTGCGGGCAGACTCTGGCCATTGACGAACCTCGGCTACTCGCTCAAACATGGAAAAGAAAGTCTCTGGGTCCTTTTCATTAAATTTGGGCACAAGGCGCAAATTGCTGAAAATGTCAAAATCATGGGCTTGAGAACCCAAGGCCGTTGGCCTACCACCGGACACCCCAACATGGTCAGCTGACAGTTTGCCTTCTTTTATTAACTCAAGTTTGCTTTTTTCCACCTCAATCCTAGACTGCTCTACCCGCAGCCTTTCAACCTGGATCTCTGACTCTGACTTCAGCCTCTGCTGCTCTGTCCGCAGCGTAAGCTGCTCTGTCTGCAGAATAATCAACTCTTTCTGTTGCTCAAATGTGAGAAGCTGACTAGTGGGTAGTTTAGGCTCACTAACCACTACCTCAGGGGACTCTTCTAGGATCCCCAGGTCTATCAGATTGGCAATCAAAATTGATTTTATTTTAGTCTCCCTTATCCTTCTGTCATGAATCTCAATTTTGTAATAATCCGCCACTCTAAGCAGCTGGTCCTTACCCAAACTACTTAGAGTTGCATCACATGGAGTCTCAAAAAAAACTTCAGCAGTAGCCATTTTTCAAGGCAAAAAACTAGACGTGACAGTTTTTTTTTTTTTTTTACACCACTCTACAAAGTAGCTTTTTTTTTTTTTTTTAATGAATTAATTTGTTTTTTAAATAGAAAACAAAATTCCCAATCGGAACAAACGTTCCCTCCCTGCCAATTTAGGACAGGTGAAACAGGTGCGCCTACAGGAGCGGTGTTCCCCCTACCTAAACTGCCTAACCAAAAACCAAACTACCATAACTTGCCCTAGTCTTCAGTGGGCCTCCCGAGTTCCCCTGCCAACACTGGGCATCTCAGGGGTACCACCCTATCCCAGCTTGTGTGGGACAGCAATCTATCAAACCCAAAAAAACACAAAGAAATCAAACAAACGAATCCCATATGGGGGAACGCCGCTGACCTATGTGGGTGGGGAACACCTCCCCTCAGATTGTCTAGACACACCTGCCCCACTTGCCCTAATTACCACAATAAGTGGCAACTAAATGACAGCACAAAACAACATTTAAATAATTGTATTTAACAAAACAGATAAATCAATTACTCAAAAATGTTAACAAAACAAAATGTTAATTAAACAAATTGACCCTCAAATTAATCAAAACAAGTTGTCATTCAAAACAACTTGTTAACCAAACATTTCTAAACAAATTGTAATTTAAACAAGGTGTTACCCAATTAGCTAATTAGTCACTCAAACAAATTGTTATTCAAACACCACCATGCACCTCCTCAAAAATGCTGTGACTTAAATTGCCAAAGTAGGCTTCAAACAACAGGAAATTTTCTTTTACCTGTTCGTAGAGTCACAGCCAACCCGAGTTGCTTTAAGTGGCCGCGAGCCCCCAATTTGTCATAACCCGGCCCGTTGGGCCATGACAAATGGAGGAGGACGCAGTAACAGTGTTCAAATAACAATACTTTATTCACAAAAAGGTAACTAATACTATAAAAGGTCAAATAATGCTTACAGAATGTATGAGATGTGGAAGTCAGTGAGATCAGTGGTGTCAGTGTGGATGTGTGGATAGTATGGTGAATGGGTGTTGTAGTGTGCAAATCAAACAGGTAAGGGAAAGAAACAGAAGGGTGCTGTCATCTGGAGAGGGGAACGATAATGGCTGGCAAGCCCTCTTTTATAGGAGGTTCCAGGAGCACTGGACAGGTGCTCCTAATACACCTAATGAGTCTGTAAGTGGGCCGACGCCCACATGATCTGTGAGAGAAACACACACACAGGGCAGTACCATATACACAGCATAGGCCCTGTAGGCCAGGCCAAGGGGCCGTGACACACTCACAACATCCCTTAATTAGTGTGGTTGCCTATGGGCAACCATACTATTGTTCCCCTTACCTTTTATTTCTTTATTAGTATGGTTGCCTATGGCGACCATACTATTGTTCCCCTACTTTGGAATACTTTGTATCGCTACTCCTCCCACAGTTTTTTCCACACGCACTCGAGCCATATGTCAAATCGACCGGCTTCGTCGGGAATAGTGTGCTTGCTCATTGCTAAGAGATCTGTAGTATAGTTTAATTGATATTAATTCATTAGTTCTCCATTGACTTATAATGGGAAGATCGAAGACTAATTACGGCTCAAATTTAAGTATTTTTTCCCTTGGAGACCATAAGCACCATATTTACAAGACTTAGGCTGGAGGTTCATAATAATTATGAAAATAAATTGAAAAGGAATTACATCGCTCAGCCTCATGGTGGCGCTATAACAGCCCACTTCACGTTTTTCCCTATAACTCTTGAACCGTAAGTCGTAAAATCAAAATGTCCTTTTCCATGGATTCCTTGGATCATGACGGATCTCCCCGCATAGGCCACGCCCATTTCCGTCTAGAACGAAATCGCACCAAATTTGCATTTTCTTCAAAACACACTTTTTGCTCCACCTCCAACAGATTTTGTCCAAATCTCACACAAATTGGTACACAACATCTCTGGTGCTATCCGATTACTGAAACACTGGCAGAATTTTGATAGTCCATACCGTTCGGCCATAATCGGCTTCCGAAGTTAGTAGGAGGGGCCTATTTTACAAAGAATGCCACAAATAATGAACGGAACGTTCAATCCACACGGAATTTTAATCACATATCGAGAGTGGTTCAATCAATGTAGCGCCAAAAGCAATTCCATTTTCACCCATAGGGGGCGCTGCAAATGCCAAAAATGTCACCGTTTGTTGAAAAAACAATTTGTTGGGGGGCTCAATCCCCACCAAAATACTTGATCTCAAAGGTGATGTGACCATTTAATTGACTCGTAAAATTAGTGGGAGGGGCCAATTTTTTTCGAAAAAACTAAAACACTATATGTCACCAAATCAGGATCCGATCAGCGCCAAATTTGAATGGCATGTTGTTTGGCCTTGGCCTCTAACACAACACCTCCTGGCAGACTCCTTGGGTCCCCAACGACGTCGGTGCGACGGGTGCGATGGAGGCAACCATACTTTGCAATTTCCCAGAATTGCTTCTTTCTAGTTAGTGTGGTTGCCTATGGGCAACCATACTATTGTTCCCCTTACCTTTTCTTTATTGTTTATTGTTTTCTTTCTGTATAAACTTTTTTCTGCCGTGCTACTCCTCCCACAGTTTTTGCCGCACACCCTTGAGCCAGATGTCAAAACGACCGGCTTTATCGGGAATAGTGTGCTATCTCCTTGCTAAGACATCCGTTGTATAGTTTAATTGATATTAATTAATTAGTGGATTAAATTTCCTCATTGACATGAATGGGAAAATGCAAAAACTCACATTCAAGTATTTTTTCCTCTGAGACCGTTGTGGCTACAGTTACAACACTTGGGGGGAAGGTTCATAATAATTACTAAAATTAATAACCTTATAAGTATATTGATCGGCCTCATGGTGGCGCTATAACAGCCCATTTTACGTTTTGGCATATAACTCTTGAAACGTAGGTCGTAAAATCTAAATTATTTTTTCCTGGATTCCTTGGGTCATGACGCATCTCCCCATATAGGCCCCGCCCATTTGCGTCTAGATAGATTTTCCGCCATTTTGAATTTTGTTCAAAACACACTTTTGGATCCTCCACCTACAGATTTTGTCCAAATCTCACAAAAATCGGTACACATGATCTCCGGACCTATCCGATTAAAACAGCACAGTCAGAATTTTGATCTTCTGTATCGTTTGTCCGTAATCGTCTTCCGAAGTTAGTGGGAGGGGCTTATTTTACAAAAAATGCCACAATTCACGCACGGAATGTCCGATCCATCCCAAATCCGAATCACATGTCGAGGGTGGCTTAATCAACGCAGAGCCAAAAGCAATTCCATTTTCATCCATAGGGGGCGCTACAATTGCAAAAACAATTACCCGTTTGTTGCAAAAACATGATTTTGGGGGGGAAATCCCCTCCGAATGACTTATGCATGATCACAAGGGTGACTTCACATTGTAATTGGCTGGCAAAATTACTGGGAGGGGCCTATATCAGCGAGTGAGGCAACCACACTTTGCAATTTCCCAGAATTGCTTCTTTCTAGTTAGTGTGGTTGCCTATGGGCAACCATACTATTGTTCCCCTTACCTTTTCTTTCTTTCTTTATTGTTTTTTTTCTGTATAAACTTTATTTTG